>NC_061510.1:254192511-254213660 GCF_022539505.1 Lolium rigidum
GAGCTCGTGCCAAACAACTTAACTATCGAGTACTTTCGTTTCTTGGAACTATTCCTCACATACATGAGAATATGATGCTGACTAAATCAGATGTGTTTGTTACTCTTAGGAATGATGGACCTAGCATGGATGAGAGGGACAAGCATTGGAGCATGATCACACATGGATGAGATGACAGCAAACATATGAGGATTGAAGAAGACGCTGCGAGTGGAGATTTCAGAACTTTGAAGCCACCATAATTGGAGATGAAGACATGGACGAAATATAGAGTTCTCCACTTCATAATTTCGTCCACATGAGTTCATGGTGCTGCGACACCATTAGTTTTGGGCCAGGCCCATGTAATTTTCGCAGGATTTAAGTCAGCCACTTTTTAGAGTCCGTATTGAAGGGGAAAGGCCTTCTAGGGTTTGGTTCGGCCACCATATGCATGGCTGGCCGAAACCCCACCTTTTCCTCCTTTAAATACCCCCATAGCCGTCACGTTTAGACTCGGATTTTGATTAGACTAAAAGTTAGCCATTGCTGCAACTCTCGTGTACTTCTTTTGAGGCCAACGCCAAGAACAAGACCAACTATTCGGAATCCCACCTTTTCAATAAAGCTTTCATCTATATCCGCAATAATTCTGATTGCAATATTAGTTCTTACTTGTTCTCGATTTCAGGTAGGAATTAAGACCCTCGCTGGTCAGGCTGATCGTGCATCCGCAAGATCAGTAACTCCCGGAGATTGTCCTAGCGATTGCATTGGCGCACGAGCTTTGCACGTGTAGTCGGATCGTCAAGCACGAACTCCACCAACAAATCGACGCTATCTTACTCTCATCGAAAGATCGGCCATCTTTGCCCTATCATGACACACAATGCCCTTGACATTAAAACGCAAACCATTCAGAAAACGCTGTAGTGTCATCTCAAGAGACTCACGGACGCGGGCACGCTGCATAAGCATCTCCATCTCCATGTAGTAAGCATCAACCGTCAACACACCTTGCTTCAATTGGGTCAACTTGTCAAAGACGGAACGCAAGTAATTGGTAGGCACAAAACGAGCTCTCATTGCCGCCTTCATAGCACGCCATGTGATAATAGGCAGCTCTCCATCTTCTTCGCGAGCACTCACAAGTCCATCCCACCAACGCAATGCATAGCCATCAAATTCAGAGGAAGCAAGTTTGATCTTCCTATCTTCAGTACCCATGTAAGATATTCTTCAGCTCCCATGTAAGATATTCTTCAACATCAGTACCTCCTTCAAATCTGGGAATTGAGAACTTGGGTTTACCCAAACCATCGTCTTGTTGTTGTAGAACACGTTGGGCTCCGACGGGGACAAAACCACGACCACGGAACGCATCACCAACGCCACGTCCAAGACCACGACCAACACCACGCCCTTGAGCATTAGCAGCATCGGCATTGTCACCTTGCACACTGCCATCTTCATCAGGTGGTGGTTGTTGTTGTTGCACCATTGTACGTATTTCTCCAACGGCGTTTGTCAAAGCTTGTATGGATGCTTGAAGAGTCGTCACCGATGTCTGAATGGTATTAACCGCTGTAGTAGCCTCATCGACCGTCAAGTGAACACCCTGAATTTCCTTGTCCAACACGTCACTAGCAACACGGATTTCACGTTGCATATGATCACGAAGACGCTCATATTCACGCCAAGTAACTGGTGTATCGTCGGGCTTTTTCTGCATCACGTCAAACTCAGAAGAAGACATGATTAGTAGGTTAGTGCACTAAACAAAAAATCTTTGGTGGTACTCTCACAACTCACGCAAAACTGATAAGAAAGGTAAATCTTACCGCTCCAAAGTGAATTACTATTGCTTACCAACTTGGATTGACGGACTAGTGCACGGATGTAGCGAAGCGAATATCAAGGGTATAAGAACTGATGCGGCCTAAGGCCACGTGGGTTGCCCGATCTCACGAATTGACCGAGGGAAAGGCGGGGGAGAGGAAGAACACGAAGAACACGGCGATGAACACGATGAACACACGCAAACACACACCAACCCGATACAATTCGGTTTACTTCCGATAGCCCGAACCACTATCCCGATAGAATCTCTCAAGAGAGAGACACGCGGTAGAATCCCCGAGAGGAAGATCGGTATACGATCGGTAGAATCACACGAGTGAGAGACCGGTGGTTGAATCACGAGTGTGAGAGACTAATCATATAAGGAGTGCCTTGTACAATAGATTATGGTAATCTAAGGAGGGGGTTTCCCTAATCCCAAAGGGATGGTGGAGGCATGAGCCTAATTCTCTCAAGTTCATTCCTTGCCTAATGAAGGGGGAGGTGGGAGCCTATATATAGGGAGCCACTAAGGAGGGGTAGTTTAGGCATACAAAGAGCATAGTGGGATGGTTTATATTATGAGCTTCGTAGTGGGGACGGCGGTGTCGGCGTAGGCATCGCGACAGTGCCGTCTTCCTCCGGCGTCGAGCAGGGTGGCAGTGCCGGCCACTCCGTGGCGGTAGTGCCGGCCTTCCTAGACGTGTCTCCTTCTTCCGTCTCCTCTTCCATGCTTCCGTGACGTCGGACTTGAGCGTAGTTCTTGATGATGACCATGATGCGGATAAGACCGAAGGTCGGGCTGCATCATCTTCCCCCACTTGAAAAAGAGTCGTCCTCGACGATGAGTCTTCGTGAACGTGTAGAGGAGGTAGATGACACCAACGCTTGAATGTCCCTTCACTTGTCAAGAGCCCTATGAATAGCACAAGAAAAGCAAAGGAGCAATCAAAGCGTAGCCAAAGTTCAATGGATTTAGGAAGAGGGCGCAAGTAGAAGGAGGTCACCTTATCAAAGTGTCGGTGTACTCTCATTGAGAGGTCTTGTGTAGTGGAAGTGTGCGGGCAAACCCACTCATTGGAGCTCACTTGTATCATGCTCTCAAGAGCTCTTTTGGTCAACTCGTGCTCAATCGAGGTTGACCTTGTCTTCCGTGTACCTACACACACAATAGGCAAAGCAAAGAACGTGTGTGCATGGTATATGAACACATCATCCATCATGATGGTCCATTTCTTTTGCACCTCACCATTAGCGGTAAGCAAGATATTATAGTACACATGGTGAATATGCGGGGAAAACTTAGGAACATGCGCAACATGGATAGGTGCAAAGTCTCCAAAAGGTGAGAGAGCTATGGGGGCAATCTCATTCACAAGCATATGAACATCATTACAAACCAAGCATTGGAAAGAGCAAGTATTCAACATTTTGGTTGCACTAATGGGAGAATATTGCAAGCATGTAGCACAAAACATTTTCAAAATTTCATCATTGTTGTTGACCAACCTAGGGAAAGAGCAATTGTTCATCAAGGTTGTCACAACACAAGCATTATCATTTTCATTGCAAACAATACATGGGAAAGAGCAATTGTTCGACATATTGCAAGCAATAGGAGAGAAAGTGATGAGGACATCTCTATGATAGATACAACCAATACTCCTACAACCACATCTCAGGTACATTCGTTACTAGGAATCCTTCCTGATATATATGAGAATATGATGCTGCCTAAATCAAATGTATTTATATTATGTAGGAATGGATCTAGCATGGACGCCAAGCATTGGAGTAGGAACGTGCATGGAGATGGCAGTAGACCTGCAAGGATTCAGGATGGCGTTGCAAGCGAGGATTTCAGAACATTGAAGCCACCATAGTGAAGGAACGATGCTTGGATGAATTATACAAGTTACTCCATCATAAAATTCGTCCAAAGAGTTATTTTTGGTGCCGCGTCACCTTATTTAATGGGCCAGGCCCATGTATTTTCGGATTAGGTATTTTAGGGGATTTTAAGAGGCCATATAAGTGGAGGAAGGCCCATTTAGGGGTGTTTTTGGCCAACCCTAGCTGGTTGGACGAAAATCCCTTCACTTCCCCCATATATATCCCTCTCGTAGCCGTCATTAGAACTTGGATTTTGATTAGATTAAAAGTTAGCCAATTGCTGCAACTACGTGTACTTCTTTTGAGGCCAACGCCCAGAACAAGACCGACTATTCGGAATCCCACCATTATCAATCAAGCTTTCATCTCTATTCGCAATATTCTGATTGCATCTTTAGTTCTTACTTGTTCTCGATTTCGGTAGGAATTAAGACCCTTGCTGGTCGGCTGATCGTGCTCCCGCAAGATCAGTAACTCCCGGAGATTGTCCTAGCGATTGCATTGGCGCACGAGCTTTGCACGTGTAGTCGGATCGTCAAGCACGAACTCCACCAACAAATCGATTTATCCCCATCTCATCGAAAGATCGGACACCTTTGCCCTATCAAGTGGTATCAAGTGGTATCAGATTTCAGGTTGCTCGGTGAGATTTACAGTTTTCCTAGTGTAGATTTGTTTTACCTATAACCCAGCAAAAGCCCCACAAAAAGAAGTTAGATTAGATCATCCGTCCCATAGCCCCTGCCAAGCCATTGCATGATCTTTTCAGTTTTGCTTTTTGAGTCTTCGTCTCGCAATCGTTGTGTCGCGTGCTCGGTCTTAGCGTCAAGAGTCGTTAGAGTTTCGAGTTCTGGTCATAGTAGTCACGTCGCCGCCGCACCATCTCCGCTTGCAGTTCTCGCCATATCACCGCCACCATACACTTCCGCCACATCTGCCATCAACTCCTTGTTGTGCCTCTTTGGTTCCCATCATAGTAGGGTCTTTCTTGATCTTTGTTTCTGAGTTTTTCCGGGTTTTAGATCCGTTTTCTTGGTCAATTTCGCGTTTTCCGTCGGAATTCTGATAGCAGTCTAGCTGCAAAAAAAAAAAAAAAAAAAAAAAAACCGAAAAAAAAAAAAATTTCTGGGCGCCCGACCATGGAGGTCTCTATGGTCTAGCGCCAAGGGGTAGATTCCGCAAAAAAAAAAAAAAAAAAAAAAATCGAAAAAAAAAAATTTTCTGGGCGCCCGACCATAGAGACCTCTATGGTCTAGCGCCAAGGGGTAGATTCCGCAAAAAAAAAAAAAAAAAAAAATCCGAAAAAAAAAAAAATTTCTGGGCGCCCTACCATAGAGACCTCTAGGGTCAAGCGCCAAGATTGAGTCCAAAAAAAAAAAAAAAAAAAAAAAACACCTGGGCGCCTTACCATAGGTGCCTCTATCCTCCAGTGCCAGTTTCGCTGCCTCTTGTATCTTGTGCCGCGTCGTGATCTCGTTGGTGATTTAGGCTCGCGTCTCTAATACGATCTAGCCTAGGACCAGCACAGTACCTTCGTTGAGCGTTTACTCAATTTGCATCGCTGATTTGATTATTGTGCCACCATATCACTATACTTTGCCTTCCCAGAGCTCCACAGATATCTCCACGTGCACTGTGTCGACCCCTGGTAATCGCTTTGGCAATCTTTGGAGAAGCTGATCTTTGCTGGTTGCCATATCGCCTTCCTCCTGTTTGGTAAGAACTTGTAAGAGCTTTGTATTTTGCTTGAAGAATTGCGCGTGAACCACCATATTCCGTAGTTTGTAGGCATATACATTTGTGCTTTTGGGTACTAACCATGACAGGAATTGAGGAGCAAGCCATCGACCCGAGTACCATGACGACTACGGAGCTGCATGTGCAACCATTTACAGGAGATCATGATCAGGTTATATCTTTACCAGTTTATGAGGGTAGATATAATACAGATGCTTATTTTGATTGGGAGTTTGAGGTTGACAATATTTTTGGATGCCATGATTTTAATGAACATGACAAAGTAAGAATTGCCGCCCAAACTTTTATTGATCTTGCTTCCGTTTGGTGGGACTGGAATTATAAAGAAAATATTGATAATACACCTACTACTTGGGTAGATTTAAAATCTGTTTTGAGACGTAAATTTGTGCCTCTTTTTCATCAACGTGAAATGATCCGCAAACTTAAACGGTTAGAACAAGGTAGTAACACCGTGCATGTTTACTATCAGGAATTTCAATTTTACATGTACCGTTGTGATATAAAGGAATTTGAGGAAAGTACTAGAAACATGTTTTTCAACGGCTTAAACCCTGATATTAAGGTTATGTTTAAGTATATACCTCGTTCTACTATTGGTATATATGTTCGCGCTTGTGCTTTTGAGAAACACATACAGGAAAACACGGTGGACCATTTCAATTCTTTCAAGTCATGCACACTAGCACCGGTTGTTTCTTCCAACGTTCCACGCATGAATATTGTTGTGCGAGTCGCCCAGCCACAGACTTGTGACACGTCGCTGCGAACATCTTCTAAGTCGGATTTACAAGGTAAAAATAAAGGTACTGATTTCATCCCTCCACATGAGATTGATGTTGTTGTGAGCGCAATTAGTCATGTTTTCAATTCTTCCTTGACTATGTGTGCGTCCACTGAAATTGTTAATGCTGAAATGGATTCTTCAAGTGATTTAAATACACCCACTGAATTGCATGCTACAATACCAAATGTTTTGGATGCTTCTTTTGCGGACATTCATGCATCTATCAATTCGAGTGCCCCAAATGAGTTACATGCTAGGAGAGATTTTGGGTTGGGTGTACCAATTGATCACTTTAATATGTCTTGGCATATGAGTGCACCCACTGAAAATATCATTGCTAGGACTAGCAATCTTTTTGTTGACTCTAGTTATGATAGACCTACAGATTTGTGTGTACCAGTTGCTGTTTTTCGTTCCTCTATTGATATGAGTGTACCAACGGAGACTTTTGTTTCCAAGGATGACCATGTGTTAGGACATTGTGGAACTGATATACCAACTATATTGAGTACACCTACTGTACAAGTTAATTCTTCCATATATATGAGTGTACAAACTGAAATTTTTGCTCCTGGTAATGCACCTTGTGACTTGAAAGATGACTCTAGTATGGATCATATAAAACTGGTTATGAACAATGAAGTGTTGGCTAAGATTTCTCATGCTAATTCTTTGTTTTCTGTTGTGATGGATCCACCTATATCTTTGTCACATGCTAGACATAAAATTGATGAACTTCCCCGTTTAAAGAGTGTCTACGCCCTCGATGTTACTTTTAATTTGGTTGGGCGATATGACATAGCGGATATTTTTATGGTACATAGGATTTGCATCATGAGTGATGATTTTTCTAGTCGATGTTCCCACAAACCTGAATTTGTGAATATGCTTTCTCATTTTGATATGACCTCCAATGTTGGTATTCATTCTATGCCAAATAACTTGCTGCAAAATTGTTTAATTCAACATTGTGTGGCTAGTAAATTTGAGACCTTACAGTTTGGTTTACCAACTTTGGGATGGTTTAATGATGAGCATTATCGTTTGAAAGGAGTTAATATGTGCTTCACTTATATCTGCAAATTGAGTTGTGATAAATGTTTAATGGAGACTAATAAGCTTCTACGCTACTACAATACTGGAATATGTACAAACTTAAATGGGAAACATGAGAGATCTGTTAAAACGGATGACATATACATATACCATGCATATACCTTGTCTCTTTTGTTAGCATGTTTACGAGAATAAACATTGCCGAGGACGGCTTTTCTTTCAAGAAAGGGAGGATGATGAGGACATGATTACCTGCGATTTGAAGGCATATCTTGGTGAAAAAGATGAGACTACGTCGAGGACGACTTCAATTCAAGTAGGGGAGGATGATGAGGACATCTCTATGATAGATACAACCAATACTCCTACAACCACATCTCGGGTACATTCGTTACTAGGAATCCTTCCTGATATATATGAGAATATGATGCTGCCTAAATCAAATGTATTTATATTATGTAGGAATGGATCTAGCATGGACGCCAAGCATTGGAGTAGGAACGTGCATGGAGATGGCGAGTAGACCCGCAAGGATTCGGGATGGCGTTGCAAGCGAGGATTTCGAACATTGAAGCCACCATAGTGAAGGAACGATGCTTGGATGAATTATACAAGTTACTCCATCATAAAATTCGTCCAAAGAGTTATTTTTGGTGCTGCGTCACCTTATTTAATGGGCCAGGCCCATGTATTTTCGGATTAGGTATTTTAGGGGATTTTAAGAGGCCATATAAGTGGAGGAAGGCCCATTTAGGGGTGTTTTTGGCCAACCCTAGCTGGTTGGACGAAAATCCCTTCACTTCCCCCATATATATCCCTCTGTAGCCGTCATTAGAACTTGGATTTTGATTAGATTAAAAGTTAGCCAATTGCTGCAACTACGTGTACTTCTTTTGAGGCCAACGCCCAGAACAAGACCGACTATTCGGAATCCCACCATTATCAATCAAGCTTTCATCTCTATTCGCAATATTCTGATTGCATCTTTAGTTCTTACTTGTTCTCGATTTCGGGTAGGAATTAAGACCCTTGCTGGTCGGGCTGATCGTGCTCCCGCAAGATCGGTAACTCCCGGAGATTGTCCTAGCGATTGCATTGGCGCACGAGCTTTGCACGTGTAGTCGGATCGTCAAGCACGAACTCCACCAACAAATCGATTTATCCCCATCTCATCGAAAGATCGGACACCTTTGCCCTATCGAAAGTGAAACTCTCATAGCATGGCATGGACATATTATCATAAGCAACTAATTCCACATGATCAACAATGTTGGCACAAGTATCACAAGGGAGAGTGAAAGAAGCATATGACATAGCAATTGTATCATCCAACTCATGCAAGCACTCACAAATCATCATGTCCACTAGTGGGATCATGGCATCATCAACACCCATATAGGTACCTTTGTATTCCCGCTCATATGAGGTAGGTGTTGTGGAAGTGGTAGGCTCGATGTGGCCTCCATGTTCATCTTCAAGCAACAAGCATGGTGTGATATCATCATCTTCATGCACCATGTACATCTTCTCCATGATCGGCGTCTCGTCATCCATGGGACCTAATAAGACACAAGGAAACACACTAGAGGTAGAGGGTAAGTTGTTAGAATTCGAAATGGCCTCACATGACCTATCAACTACCACTCTCATCTCACTCGGTGTATCACTCATGCTCTCGAAGTGGAGGCACTCATCAAGCTCACATATAGTGGAGTCACTCATCTCACATATAGTGGAGTCGCTCATCTCACATATAGTGGAGTCCCTCATCTCCATGGCAATAGCGTCGTCGATGTCCGAGCAACCTAGCAAAGAGGAAGACAACACAAGAGTAGTAGAGGTTAAGTTGTTAGAAATCAAAGTGTCATCACTCAACTCATGGTGTGTGTCACTCTTGCTCTCAAGGTATTTGAAGTATGCGTTGCACTCGGCTTTATCTTTGGGTGTCATTTGGGCTTCTCGAGCATCTAGCTCGGCGAAGTATGCTCTCATCTCGGCTTGCTCTAGTGGGGTCATCATGTGTATCTCTCACTAGGATCGGTGTATATGTATGGTGGAAGGAAAACTACACAAGTATCTCACCTATCAAGAAAGTATCGGAAAAGTGGTTCAAGTCAAGAGCAAAGCCAAAATGTATCGGGGTTACTCACACACACACTCAAAGCACACGCAAAAGGCTAAGAAACACTATATGTGGTGGGTAAGGGGTGGATAGCAAACGAAAAAGATCAACGGAAAAGTCTATTGTCAAATGTGGGTAAGATCCAAAGTCAAATGTCAAAAGTGGTGATCTATGTCAAGGAAACACGGAAACACACACATCGGAGAACAATGGGGTTAGCGCGACCAAGGAAGTGAGCAAGTGACAAAGATGGTCCTAACGAAGACTATATGCTCGATGTCACGCCAACACAAGAGAGACCGTAGCTTGGTTGCACAAGAAAGAAGCAACAAGATTTGCACAAATGCCACTCTCCTCTTATCTCTCTTAGCGCTTAGAAGCTTTGGACTCCTTTGTATCGGTGGCACACACACTCTTTTCTATTTCTTTTTCTTTTTCTCTTTTTTTTCACTCTTTTTTTCTATGCTTAGAAGCTTTATTTTTCTCTATGTATATGTCGCACCTTTCTTCTTTTGTGTATCTTTCTCACCGAGCTTGCTTCGGAGCTTCGCTCAACACAACGCACACACACAAACCCTCTCACGGTCGTGACACTTGTGCAATGCTTCGCAACACTCGGAAAGCCACTCTCAATGGGATAGGTACACAAAGAAAGAAACGGGGCTACAAGGGGTGAGGGGTGGCAAGTTATACCTATTGACGTTAGGCGGTGTCAAGCACACGAACTTGCGATGGTGTCGACGGTGGCGGTGTCGAAGTTGCGCCGGAATCCGGGGTGCCGAAGGTGTCGCCGCGGTGTTGATGTAGACGCGGAAGCTTGGTAGACAATCCTTGCACTCCAAAACGGAAACCGAGCAAATTAAGTCAATGCCCGAAAAGTTGGGTCAAAACGAGCGGTCAAAAGTTGGGCTCCAAAAATCGTCAAAAATTAGAGATGGATTATGTGGAGTATTTGGGGGATGCTGTTAAAATTTGGAGTCAAACGGGCTCCGGAAAGTTGTCAAAATTTGGGGCAAAAAGTGGAGTCAAAATTGGACGAAACTGGTCTAGAATCCGGTCAACCGGATTCCTGGCCGGACCATCCGGTTGCCGCCCGGTTTCGCTCCGGTCCGAGCAGTTTTTTTTGCAAGATATCCGGTTTTGCTCCGGTTTCAACCGGATTGCCCGCTCAGAGACCCGGTTGACCGGCCAGGGGCGCGCGCGAGGTGTTGCTTAAACCCTCGCTCCCTCTGATCATCTGCTATTTTAGACATGTGTCCGTTTTGACACCGCTGTCAGTTTCGTCAGTTAGAGATAGTTAGCAGTATTTCGTTTTCTGTTAATTACGAGCTGGTTGTTGCGACTTGTGCGGCAGCCATGACTCAGTCTAGATCGTTGGGCACGAAGCTCGGATCGTGGGGATGGACACGATCGGTAGTGGAGCACGTTGCTCGATATGTTTTCCCTTTCGATTGAATAAAAGGAAGAAGAACAGAAAAGCTGCAGTTGAGCGCAGCACAAAACCACGCGTGTTCCTGAGTTGATCCTCTCCAATCTCTCTCCGATCGAGTTAGGGGGTTTAGGGAAACACTTGGTATCAGAGCGTTTCGATTCTGCGACCATGTCAAGCGGGAGTAGATCTCCCCACGAGTCGCGCACTCCCCCGCCCGCTCCGCGACGGCGCTCGCAGAGCCGCGGCAGGAGCTCAGCACGGCGCGGCGGCGGTGAGGTTGTGGTGCGAGAGTCCGGCGGTGGCTCCACCGCGAACCTCCACTTCCCGATGCTCACACGAGGTGAGTACACGACCTGGGCGATGGTCATGGAGGTGAATCTCCAGGCCGCGTCGCTCTGGGACACGATCGAGGACGACCACGTCGCGCGCGTCGACGACATGAAGACTTTGGCGGCGCTCCTGCGATCCACGCCGAAAGACATGCACTGCATGCTGATCGGCAAGGGATCGTCCAAGGCAGCGTGGCAGGCCATCAAGGTCCGAGTACCAGGGGCCCGATCGGGTTCGAGATGGACGGCTTCGGCGTCTGCGAACGGAGTTCGAGACCGTGGCGTTCAAGGACGGGGAGAATGTCCAGGACTTCACCCTCCGCATCTCCAACCTCGCGGCCGCTCTGCGATCGGCCGGGCGACACCGTCAACGAAGAGAAGATCGTCCGCAAGTTCCTCTCCGTCGTGCCTTCTCGGTTTCGCGGATCGCGTTCTCCATGGAGACCCTCCTCGACCCGGCCACGCTTACTGTCGAGGAGGTGACAGGACATCTACGCGCGATCGAGGAGCGCATGGACGGAGCACCTGGGAGCAGCGCCGCCGGTGGCCAGCTCCTTCTCACTGAGGAGCAGTGGGAGGCCCGCAAGCGCCAGCCTCGCGGCGGTGGCTCCAACGGAAGGGGCGATGATCGCGGGAAGAAGAAGGCTGGCACGCCCGCACCCACGTCGCCAACAACAGACGATTCAGGCGTCGTGGATAGGGAGCACTGCCGCTACTGCGGCAAGAAAGGGCACTGGGCACGTGAGTGTCGCAAGAAGCAGAGGGACGCGGCGGCAAAGGCGTCCAAAGCACGAGGCGCCGCGAACCTCGTGCAAGCTGAAGAAGATGAGGGCCCGGGGCTGATGATGGCCTCCGTCGAGGAGGTCGGTGAGCCCGCTCAGGAGAGCGGCATTGTCTCCCACATCGGCGGCCAGATCTTCCTCAACGAAGAGAAGGCGATCGTCACGCCTACCCTGGACGGCGGAGGCCAAGGCTAGTTCCTGGACACGGGTGCCACGAACCACATGACCGGCGCTGCCGATGCCTTCGCAGTCCTCGACCGATCCGTCGCGGGCAAGGTGTGCTTCGCGGACGGATCCGTGGTTGACATCCATGGGCGAGGGACCGTCGTGTTCACCGTCGACAAGGGAGGACATCGCGCCTTCACTGACGTCTTCTTCATCCCCGCGCTCAGGAGCAGCGTCGTGAGCTTGGGCCAGCTTGACGAAAGCTGGTACGACGTCCGCATACGTCGTGGACTTCTCACCGTCCGTGATCACCACAATCGCCTGGTGATGGAGGTAAAGCGCTCACCAAATCGCCTGTATAAGTTCAACTTCACCCCTGTCCACCCCGTCTGTCTCGCGGTGGGGCACGTCTCCGACGCCTGGCGATGGCACGCCCGGCTCGGACACCTGCACTTTGATGGACTGCAGAAAATGGCGAAGGGGGAGCTCGTGCGCGGCCTCCCTCACATCGAGCACGAAGAGGAGCTGTGCGAGGCCTGCCTCGCGGGGAAGCAGCGGCGGCGTCCGTTCTCCCAGCATGCCAAGTACCGCGCGGAGGCGCAGCTCGACCTCGTGCACGGTGACTTGTGTGGCCCAATCACGCCACCAACGCCGGGAGGGCGTCGCTACATCCTGGTCCTGATCGACGATCACTGTCGATACATGTGGGTCCACCTGCTCAGGTCCAAGGACGAAGTTGCTCACGCCATCATGAAGTTCCAAGCGGCTGCAGAAGTCGAGAGTGGACACAAGCTCCACGTGCTGAGGACGGACCGCGGCGGCGAGTTCACGTCTGCAACCTTCTATCAGCACTGTGCTGAGACTGGAGTGCAGCGCCACCTCACCGCACCCTACACACCGCAGCAAAATGGTGTCGTGGAGCGTCGGAACCAGACGCTGCTCGGCATGGCGCGGAGCATGCTCAAGGCGAAGCAAGTCCCGAACTTGTTCTGGGGCGAAGCGGTCCTCACCGCCGCGTTCATCCTGAATAGGAGCTACACGCGGAGCGTCGATGGCAAGACGCCATACGAGGCCTGGTACGGGAGGCGCCCTGACGTGAGGTTCCTGCGCATCTTCGGATGCGTTGGCCATGTCAAGGACACGCGCCCGCACCTGAAGAAGCTGGACGACAGAAGCTCTCCGATGGTGTTCATCGGGTACGAGGAAGGATCCAAGGCATACCGCATGTATGATCCCAAGGCCAAGCGTGTCCACGTGTCTCGAGATGTGGTCTTTGACGAGGAGGCTCGCTGGAACTGGGAGGCGCCGGGGGAGCAGCCGGCGAGCAGTTCTTTCACGGTGGAGTACCCCGTGTACGTCACACGGGCAGCGGCAGCAAGGTCTGCCACGGCAGAGAATGATGGCGAAAACTCTGCCGCAGCGGAAGCATCAGCAGGAGGCGCTGCCGAGCATTCAACGCCGCCACAAAGCTCGCCGCTCACCACTCCCTCGGGCACAAGAGGTGAGAAGGGGGAAGGGCGCGTCATTCAGTTCGCGACGCCGCCCACGACCCAGCAAGGACTCTTCGACGCAGACGACACCCCTGGTGTGCATCACCGCTTCCGTCGTATAGAAGACCTACTGGAAGATCCAGCTGCGGAGCCAACCGCGGACTTGGAGGCGTCCGATGACGAAGAGCTGAACCTGATGACGGGGGAGGAGCCTTCGTCGTTTGCCGAAGCGGACCGTGAGGACTGCTGGCGACGTGCGATGCTTGATGAGCTCCAGTCCATCGACGACAACGAAACTTAGACGCTCACCCAGCTTCCACCGGGCCACCGCGCGATCGGCCTCAAGTGGGTGTACAAGGTGAAGAAGGACGAGCGCGGGCACATCGTCAAGCACAAGGCCCGCCTCGTTGCGAAGGGATACGTGCAGCGCCCTGGTGTCGACTTCGAGGAGGTGTTCGCACCAGTGGCCAGGCTCGAGTCCGTGAGGCTCATCGTCGCGCTGGCTGCTCATCATGGATGGGAGGTCCATCATATGGACGTGAAGTCCGCATTCCTGAATGGCGATCTCGAGGAGGTGGTCTACGTCTCACAACCGCCAGGTTTCGCCGCCGACGGAAACGAGCACGGAGTGTACGAGGCTGCACAAGGCCCTGTACGGACTTCGTCAAGCACCAAGGGCATGGAACGCCAAGCTGGACGCAAGCTTGGTGTCCCTCGGCTTCATGCGCAGTGTCGCTGAACACGGCATGTACGCACGGGGGAGCGGTGACTCACTACTAATCATCGGGGTCTACGTCGACGACCTGGTGATCACCGGGGTCAAGGTGCAGGAAATCCACTTCTTCAAGGAAGAGATGAAGAATCTCTTCAGCATGAGCGACCTCGGGTTGCTACGGTACTACCTCGGGCTGGAGGTCAAGCAGGAGAGAGGTCACACCACTCTCTCCCAAGGTGCATATGCAAGCAAGCTCCTCGAGAAGGCTGGGCTTGTGGACTGCAATGCCACACGCACACCGATGGAGGCTCGGTGCCAACTGAGCAAGGAGAGCTCCGAGGCACCAGTGGATGCAACGCTCTACCGGAGCCTGATTGGAAGCCTCAGGTATCTTGTTCATACGCGTCCGGACATTTCGTTCTCCGTAGGATTCCTGAGCAGATTCATGGAGGCGCCTGCGAGTGACCATCTCGCAGCACTGAAGCATCTTCTGCGCTACATCGCTGGCACACTGAACCTCGGGTGCGTGTACCGGCGTGGGGACAACGAGAAGTTGACAGGCTTCAGCGACTCTGATCACGCCGGCGATGTGGACACCAGGAAGAGCACGTCTGGTGTGTTGTTCTTCCTCGGCGACAGTCCGATCAGCTGGCAGTCTCAGAAGCAGAAGGTCGTTGCCGCTTCGTCATGCGAGGCTGAGTACATCGCAGCGGCCACAGCTGCCTGTCAGGGCATCTGGCTGGCACGCCTACTTGGCGAGCTTCTCAACAAGAAGGCTGCGCCATTCTCGCTCTTCATCGACAACAAGTCCACCATCTCCCTCTGCAAGAATCCAGTTCTGCATGATCGAAGTAAGCACATTGATCTTCGATATCACCTCATTCGTGACTATGTCGAAAAGGGCATGGTGGTACCGGAGTTCATCAGGACGGCAGAGCAGAAGGCTGACATCCTGACGAAGCCGCTTGGGCGCGTTCGTTTCCAGGAGCTGCGATCCAAGATCGGCATCGTTGATACTCAAGGTGTACGCGAGGGTTGAGGGGGAGATTGTTGCTTAAACCCTCGCTCCCTCTGATCATCTGCTATTTTAGACATGTGTCCGTTTTGACACCGCTGTCAGTTTCGTCAGTTTCGTCAGTTAGAGATAGTTAGCAGTATTTCGTTTTCTGTTAATTACGAGCTGGTTGTTGCGACTTGCGCGGCAGCCATGACTCAGTCTAGATCGTTGGGCACGAAGCTCGGATCGTGGGGATGGACACGATCGGTAGTGGAGCACGTTGCTCGATATGTTTTCCCTTTCGATTGAATAAAAGGAAGAAGAACAGAAAAGCTGCAGTTGAGCGCAGCACAAAACCACGCGTGTTCCTGAGTTGATCCTCTCCAATCTCTCTCCGATCGAGTTAGGGGGTTTAGGGAAACACGAGGTGGTGCACGTGGGCGAGCGGGGAAGACGGCGGGAGCTGCGGGCGGGGCCTGGCTTGGTGAGAGCTGGCGACGCGGCCAGGGATGAGCGCAGGCGTGGGGCGTGCGAGCTGGGCAGCTGCTGCTTGCGCGAGATTGTGGCGTGTGGTGGTTTGCTGGCTGGAGCTTGCAGCCTGGTGGTGGTGGTCTAGCGGGAAGAAACCAGGGGCGGATGCTAGCGGGCCGGCGGCACGCGTGCGGATGCGGAGCTGGCGGCCGAGCTTGGCGCAGCGCGGGATGAGCGGCGAGGTGGGCGGCCGGCACGGCGTGGCGCTGCGTGCGGCGAGCTACGGCCTGGGGCGCTGCGTGTGCGGCGGCTCGGTAGCTGCTGGCGGAGGCCGGGCCGGTGGTGGCTGATGCGCTGGTGTGTGCTCGCGCGAGGTGAGCTCAGGCGGCGGGTGGGACCAACAGCAAGTGGATGGAGCGGCGGCGCTGGTCAACGCGAGCGTGCGGGGTTGGGCGAGCACAGGAAAATCGAGCAGGAACACGTCTAGTTCTTCCGTGTTCTTGAGCAAACTGAACCAAAACTCCTCAGATTTGCACTAAATTGGACGAATTCGAAGGGGTAAAAGATGGGAAAGCGTAGATCAGCACCAATAACATCAAATCTGTGGATCAAAACCACAAAAAATGCAACAAATTCGAAGATCCAATTTCGAGCTATTTTTTGGGGCAATTTTTGGAGAAATTTTTTGGGCGAAATTGGAGAGATTCGAGGGTCAAATTCGTGGCAACCTTTGCTCTGATACCATATGATGCGGCCTAAGGCCACGTGGGTTGCCCGATCTCACGAATTGACCGAGGGAAAGGCGGGGGAGAGGAAGAACGCGAAGAACACGGCGATGAACACGATGAACACACGCAAACACACACCAACCCGATACAATTCGGTTTACTCCCGATAGCCCGAACCACTATCCCGATAGAATCTGTCAAGAGAGAGACACGCGGTAGAATCCCCGAGAGGAAGATCGGTATACGATCGGTAGAATCACACGAGTGAGAGACCGGTGGTTGAATCACGAGTGTGAGAGACTAATCATATAAGGAGTGCCTTGTACAATAGATTATGGTAATCTAAGGAGGGGGCTTCCCTAATCCCAAAGGGATGGTGGAGGCATGAGCCTAATTCTCTCAAGTTCATTCCTTGCCTAATGAAGGGGGAGGTGGGAGCCTATATATAGGGAGCCACTAAGGAGGGGTAGTTTAGGCATACAAAGAGCATAGTGGGATGGTTTATATTATGAGCTTCGTAGTGGGGACGGCGGTGTCGGCGTAGGAATGGCGACAGTGCCGTCTTCCTCCGGCGTCGAGCAGGGTGGCAGTGCCGGCCACTCCGTGGCGGTAGTGCCGGCCTTCCTAGACGTGTCTCCTTCTTCCGTCTCCTCTTCCATGCTTCCGTGACGTCGGACTTGAGCGTAGTTCTTGATGATGACCATGATGCGGATAAGACCGAAGGTCGGGCTGCATCAAGAACAATCACACGACAAAGCAGGATATATGTGGGGCTGTAGGTAGGCTACCTATTTGCACCAATAACAAGCTCTAGCGCTGACCGTAGACAACCAATGATACTCACACAAGGCGATATAATGGGGCAATGCAACTATATGTGGGAAAAGTTGCAATACACTAGAGAGACGCTAGCAAAGCTCAACGAGACAGGCACAAGATTGCTCAACTACGGGTGCAGTAAAGTAAACTTAGGCCTTCACTTGATTCAACTAGCACTTCACTTTTCTTTTTGGATTTTTCTTTTTGTATAACACACGCAGCTATGTAGCTCTTTTTGCTTCTTTTCAATTTTCTCTTTTTTTTTGATATATGACACAACTCCTTGATAACACGGCCAACAGAAAAAATGCAAAGCACCAAAACCCTAACGAGCAGCCTGTCAAGCGGTAAAACTAGTCTCTTCTGGGGAAGTTCCTAGTCACTTTATATTGATAGGCTGTGTCTATGGTTGGGAACAAGCACACTGTACGCTATGTGGACTCGGAGTAACAAAACTGACACAATATGATAAACTAGATGATAGAGAAAACACAAACCCTAACAATTCTACTAGATGAAAGATAAAGATACACAAAAACAGCTACGAAAAGCAACTAAAACTCGAAATTAGTGCAATCTAAGGCTATGGCAAACCCTAACCCTAACTTTTTATGGCTTTTTCTGGATAGGAAAACACTCACAACTCAACTATGGGGTGGATTGTGGATGGCTTACCGAGGAAAACTGGAAATCTGATACCAAGATGATAAGGGGTTGCCCGATCTTCTCAGTAAGCGACGGGTGGTGATGAACACACGATGGTAGCAGTGGATGAAATCGATGATGATGAGGAGGATAACTTGTATGACGCCGACGAAGTCTCTCGATTGATTCCTGATGCCAATGCAACAGCTCTCAACCCTGCAAGATATTCGCAACTCCACACACTTGCGCACGTAGCCGCCGACCACGAAGCGGTAGATTGCAATCTTCTAATCCCCAATGGAACAGCAGATCACACAAACTTTCAGTAGCATAAAACTCCAGATCGCAACGAATTGGAGAGTTGGGGAACAATAGTTTTGCTTAGCAAACAACTATGAACTAGGGTTTATCTTAAACGTGGTCTAAAGCAGCTAGGGGGGCGTCCTGGGCACTTATATAGGTGTCCGGGACGAGTTCTGGTCGAAAAGATACAAAAATAACCGACCCAGAATAGATCTGGTCGAGACGGACTCGGACTGGTCCGGTCTGGGATCCGGTCGACCGGGCTGTGGACCGGCCGGTCCGGTCGGTGGTCCGGTCAACCTGGCTGTGGACCGGGCGGTCCGGTTAGTGGTCCGGTCAACCGGTCGGAAACCGGAAAAGCTGCGAGGTTTCCGGTTTCCGTCCCGTACGATACGCTCCCTCCGGTTGGTGGCCGGTTGGCGGCAGGTTGACCGGGCCGGGGACCGGGCTGGCCGGTCCGGGGCCGGTCCGGCCGGGTTCTGGACCGGCCTGGACTTCTTCTTCTCCTCTCGCGCATGCCTCCCGCTCCTCCCTCGCGCGTCCATGAGATATCTTCATGTCCAGCTCCATGTCCAGCTTCACGTCCATCTTCACGTCCAGCTGCTCCTCTCCTCCTCGTGCGATGCTTGTCTCCTCTTCATACCTGATGATACACAAGTAATAGGATTTAGGTAGTATAAAGTTCTCATCAATCAAGGTATCATTTAGGAACAAGTTCACCTGTTGTTTAAGTAGCATCGCACGAGCTCTTGTAATTGGTCCAATCCGAACTTCATTGGACTTGAGCTTCACAGCAGGTTCATCTTCATTTGTTAATGACGGAGGTAGTGGTGTAGTAGGGATGTCCTCATCATTTGTCCAAATTCAGATGTATCTAGACAGTGAAATCATATAGATAGATTCAAATTTTGACAAATATATATCATCTTAAGTTTAAGTCCTGTGCTGTAGTTAATTCCCTTTGTCTTAAGTGATCTATTAGAGAGCTTCCCTGTGACCACCCGAAGGGTAAGAAATGT
Source organism: Lolium rigidum (assembly GCF_022539505.1). NCBI lineage: Eukaryota > Viridiplantae > Streptophyta > Magnoliopsida > Poales > Poaceae > Lolium > Lolium rigidum. The sequence goes on from NC_061510.1 coordinate 254,211,841, forward strand.
TTTACTGTATAAGTGGATTGCCTAGACCTTTCCATCAGTTCGGACTTTTGGTTGCGTAGGCTAGTCGATGAAGCTTGACATGGTGTCAGAGCCAGGGTCTCGAGTTCGAGTCCTGGCTTTCGCAATTTATCCTAAAATTGCCGCCCTTGCGATCAGTTCGGACTTTTGGTTGTGTTGGTAGTGCATTAAGCTTGACAAGAAAGAAATGCCTTTTTATAGCTAACCCCAAGTCTGGTAACATTTGCAAAATAGGTATCAGATGCAGCTATCCATTCAGTAGAAGAATTTGCATTTTAGAGTTGAAGGTTCATAATCTCTTCTCTACTATTGATAGTTAAGGGTACACAGGGTATTTGTTTACCTCATTTTCGCGTTCTAAAAAAGGTACGCCATATGGTTGTGCTAAGTTAAACTGATTTAAGTCTGTTCAAGTTTATCGAAAGTTATACTACCAACATCTAAAACATCAATATAGGTTCATATATTACAAAAGATATTTAGATTTTCTTTTCTCGAACACATGCCTAGTCGTGCATCATTATATATTAGAGCATACGGGGTTGTAGCAAGGCTACGAAAAAGCGAGAAAGCAAAAAGAAAGAACTATACAGGGGACTACGAGCGGCTAACTTTGCTAGGCCTGCGGGTGCTAAATCTTATATATATATGAGGTTGTAGATATTAGTCGTAAACTTACTCAAACTTAAATAACACTCGAATTAGGAAAAAGATAACCCGAGTTATTTTGAATGAGGGGACGTCACAATCACTAATCAAAGATAATTGTGGGAAACTGAAATCTATTCAAGAAAATGGGAGAAATAATGTATCAAAAACAAAATTAATTATACCATTTTGCAGATTGTTCACCGATATAAATAAAGAACTGTTTGATCTGCATGTAGGTACATCCAATCAACGCTTTTTCCCCGATCTCTAGAAAATATAAGCTACGCATGTAATTACAAACGATTTTCTTCTATTTTTCTGTTTCTACGTTAACATTTGAGATACTTGTTAATTACATCCATATTCTGCAGTTGCATAGAGTTACTAATTCAGGAATGCATTCACATACGGAGTATACTATGTTTGCTGATGATTGACTAGTACTAATTCATTGCAAGCAACGGTTCATTCATATTCAGATAAATGATGTGATCGTTAAGTCATACACTTATGAAAGTCCTTATGCATCTCTCTGATGCAGATGGCGGGGGTCTCTCGTCCTCCTTTTGGAGGCAAAATAAATTAGTTATATATGAAACAATGGGTGTAAAAGGTTATCAAAAAGGGTGCCTTCATAGTGCTACGTTATCTTTTGAGATACTTGGTTAATTACATCCATATTCTGCATTGGCGTAGAGTTACTAATTCAGGAATGCAATCACATACCGAGCATACTATGTTTGTTGGTGGCTAATTAGTACTACTAATTCATTGCAAGCAACGGTTCATTCATATTCAGCAAAAGGGGGTGTGATCATTAAGTCATTTAAGAAAGGTAAAATATAAACAAGGTAGTTCATTAATAACTTCATTGGTTAAGGCAGTGTATCATGCAATGCAAAAGGACTGAAAAAATACCATTTGCGGTGTCCCAGAAGTACGTGGAGCCGTCAGTTTCGTCCACTGCAAAAACGTGGCCACCGAGTTCAATGGCATCACAGTAATTTAGATAATCAGGTGCAGGTGTAAGGGCCTCCAGCATTTTCCAGTCGCCACCCCCTTCAAGGTAGAAAATCGTTTTGTCGAACAAGGCGATGAGCTTGTAATCTGCGTACCTCCCACCTTTTGTGGGCACTTGGCGATTACAATCT
>NC_061510.1:254213760-254238782 GCF_022539505.1 Lolium rigidum
TTGCATGAAGTAGAATGACATCCAATGGGGTATCAAATGCATACGTGGAAAGGAGCGAATTCACCTCTTGGTGTACTGCTTGGGCTCGAGCTCGTGTCATTGGACCACGAGGAATGCTCCTAATGGAACATGTGGGAATAGTCAGACTTATTGTTTGTTTTGTTACCTTTCTTTCATAAGAAAAATACATAAAAATAGACCATCAAATCAAGATAGATAACTATCTATCGGATACCTTACCTATATTTCTTATTTGACCTAAGCCTTACTGTCTCGCTTTCTATGAAAGAATGAGGAGTCCGTGCACGTACTGGGGGAAACCCTAGGATTCGTCCGGGTAGCAGCGTCATCGTCGTCGCATCCCTTTCTGAAAGTGATGCTTGGTACACGCCGCTTCGGAGTGCTAGAAGCGTGGTGGGAAATCTCCGGGGCGCGCAGCAGCTGCGAGACATCTTCGGTTTCGTCAATACGACATTTTCAACATTAGTTTCTCTTTTAGTTTTTTACTTCTTCTGGGCATGCTTGTGCTGATGCCCCAGCAATTGTGTACAGTGGTGCTGCTACATCTTCTATCTCTAAATAGCTAGCCCCCACTACCTGATTTTCCTGGATTTTCGTGCGTCCACGTCATCCACTATCTTTGCCCGCGCTGTTACCAGGTTGTTAGAGTATAGAGAGAGGAGACACAAAGGAATGGAGCAAATGGTTCTCTTATTTCATTGCAATGTGGGAGACCCACTTATATACAGCCTGAAGGGGTGTGTTAGGGAGACACCTTGATAGAGCAAAGGTGATGAGGACATCCCATCTATTGATACAACCGCTGTACCTACAGCCACACAAATAAAAGGACCAATCACTCGAGCTTGTGCCAAACAACTTAACTATCAGGTACTTTCGTTTCTTGGAACTATTCCTCAGATACATCAGAATATGATGCTGCCTAAATCAGATGTGTTTGTTACTCTTAGGAATGATGGACCTAGCATGGATGAGGAGGACAAGCATTGGAGCATGATCACGCATGGAGGAGATGGCAGCAAGCATGTGAGGATTGAAGAGGACGTCCTGAGTGGAGATTTCAAAACTTTGAAGCCACCATAATTGAAGATGAAGACATGGACGAAATATAGAGTTTCCCACTTCATAATTTCGTCCATATGAGTACATGGTGCTGCGACATCATTAGTTTTGGGCCAGGCCCATGTAATTTTCGCAGGATTTAAGTCTGCCAATTTTTAGAGTCCGTATTGAAGGAGTAAAGGCCTTTTAGGGTTTGGTTCGGCCACCATACGTATGGCTGGCCGAAACCCCACCTTTTCCTCCTTTAAATACCCCCATAGCCGTCACGTTTAGACTCGGATTTTGATTAGACTAAAAGTTAGCCATTGCTACAACTCTCGTGTACTTCTTTTGAGGCCAACGCCCAGAACAAGACCGACTATTCGGAATCCCACCTTATTCAATAAAGCTTTCATCTGTATCCATAATATTCTGATTGCAATATTAGTTCTTACTTGTTCTGGATTTCAGGTAGGAATTAAGACCCTCGCTGGTCAGGCTGATCGCGCATCCGCAAGATCAGTAGCTCCCGGAGATTGTCCTAGCGATTGCATTGGCGCACGAGCTTTGCAGGTGTAGTCGGATCGTCAAGCACGAACTCCACCAACAAATCAACGCTATCATACTCTCATCAAAAGATCGGCCATCTTTGCCCTATCAAGTGGTATCAGATTTCAGCTTGCTCGGTGAGATTTACTGTTTTCCTAGTGTAGATTACATCTGCCATCATACCCATAAACCACGAAAAAGACAAAAAATACAGTTAGGGTTTAGATCATATCGTCCCATAAACACCCCTGCCATGTCTTTGCATTGTCTTTTCAGTTTTGCATAGTTGAATTTGTGTCTGCATCTTCGTGTCGAGTTGCTGGTCTTAGTGATGTAGCCCCGCCCATGGACGACACTACACCGAGGCCAACTAGTCCCCCAAGTGGACCGATGACACGAGCCTGAGTGAAAGCTATACATGACAAGGTGAACTCGCTCCTCGCTACCCTCGATCTCGGTACCCCCTTGGATGGAATGCTACCTCATGCCGACATGCTTTGTGTTATTAGGTACGAGCTTCGTCAAGGATCCGGAGAGGAGGAGCCACTCACTTGGTGCAAGGGAGATGAAGAGGAAAGGAGAAGAGAAGGAGAAGGAAGAAGAAAGAGAGAAGAACAGAAGAAGAAGGAAGAAGGAGAGAAGAACAGAGAAGAAAGGAGGCCTCCAGGAGATGCTCACGCGGGAGGAGGTAGGACCGGTACTACCGGCCACATCTGGCCGGTACTACCGGCCTGCCCCAAACGCCCCAGCTTCAGCCGTGCGGAAAGAGGGCCTCGGTACCTCCGGCCGGAGGTACCGCCCGTGGTACCGCCGGAGGGTCCGGGCACCCTGGACTCCAACTCGAAAATAGATGATGTTTTCAGGTACCTCCGATCGGAGGTACCGCTCGCCCAAAAACAGCTCAGATCTAAGCCATCTAACTTAATCTGGACGTCCCTCGTTGATGCCTTGTAATACCTAAAGTACCCCTGCCAGGAATTGAGCCTATATGTGCTCCCGTACCTCCTCTTTGCTAGGGTTAGACATAGAATTGGATAATCTTTAGAGCTATGCTCATGAACCTCTGGGATTGTCTCCTATGTTTCATCAAGGCCACCTCTTGTTGAATATTGAGTGTTTGTGTGTGAGATTCTAGTGTGCCCCACTCTCTCTCTCTCACACAAGTGTTCATCTCCACCACCAATCTCTCACACCGGGATTCAACCTCGTGGTCTCGCCTAGTGTGATTCTACCGGCGTGGTTTATCGAGCCACGGGAGTGTAAGTCGATTGTATCGGGTTGGTGTGCGTGTGTGTTCTTCGTGTTCATCTCGTTCTTCGTTTTTTCCCTTTTGATATCGGGTCGATTTCGCAAGATTGGGCCACAATCTAGGTCTTAGACCGCATCATATGGTATGAGCAGCTCAAGCTTACCGCGAATTTGACCCCCCACCCACCCAATTTCATCTCTAAAAAAATTCCCAAAAAATTCCCCAAAAATACCCCTTATTTTCCTTTTGACGGATCTGCGATTTTGTTGAGTTTTGAGTGGTTTTGGTCCATTGATTCGGTGTTCCTAGTGTTGATCTACTACTTCCCCCACTTTCTATCCACAAATTCCATCGTTTTCCTTCAATTTGGGTCGATTTGGTTGGTTTTTCTCAAGAACAGGAGAGAGAAAGAGGAAATCGTGGGCGTGAGCTACCAGGAAGTGAAGGGTTGAGCGGTACCTCAGGGTACAGGATCCACCCTTGCACGAGCGGTACCTCCGGGTGGAGGCTCCAGCCGCGCACGAGCGGTACCTCGGGGTAGAGGCTCCACTCACCACTACCGCTCCCCCCTCCCCAAGCCGGCCACCACAGCCATCCCCCACCACCGCCGACCACCACCACTCCTCTCCACCACCGGCAAACACCGCCACCACCCCTTCAACCACCGGCAAACACCGCAGCCCCCCAAACCACCGGCAAACACCACCGCTGCCCCGCCACCACCACCGCAACCGCAAGCTCACGGATACCACCGCCGGCATACCACCGCCATTGACGCCAAGCTACTTCGACCCGACTTTTTCACCTAACTTGTGTTTGCTTGTTCCGGTTTGAGTGCCTTTTGTGTAACACTAACTAACGGCTCCGAAGCAATCGACGACATTCTCGGCACCCCGAACTTGCAAACGTACTCTTGATCCCACCACCATATTGCAAGTTGCGTGATCATCACCGCCTACGCCCCATCTAGGTATAACTTGCAAATCTCTTTTCCTTTTGCGATCTAACTTCCCGAGCATTGCTTGTCAAGTGTTGCGAGACATTGCACGTGGCCCCGTTGTGAGGTGTGTGTGTAGTGTGTAGTGTGGACTCAAGCTTATAAGCAAAACTCGTGTGGCAAAATAGCAAAAGCAAGGCTAACGCTAACATAGTGCGAGAAAAGCCGCAAAAACACAAAAAGAGCAAAAAGAGCAAAAAGAGCAAAAGAGTGCAAGTGCCACCAAATACAAAAGAGTGTCTAGTGCCACCAAATACAAAAGAGGAAAAGCTTTTAAGCAAAAGAGAGAAAAGAGAAGAGAGTCCACGTGTAAATCTTGTTGTCTCTCCATTTGCAACCAAAGCTTTGCCTCTCCTTGTGTTAGTGTGACACCGAGCACCCTTACTAAGGGGTTCTTACACTTTTCCGCTCATTCCTTGGTCGCACTAACCTCTTTCATCTCGTGTGTGAGTTCCACATCTTTCCGTGTTTCTAGTGATCATCGCTTTGACATTTGATATTTGGATTTTACCCACTCTTAACAACAAACTTGATTTCGGATTTCGTCTCTTGGCTTTCCACCATACTCACCTACCACCATATTTGCTAGCTTTTGCGTGTGCCTTTGCGTGTGTGCCCGATACAATTGGATTTGCTCTCGGTTTGATTGATCGCCCCGATACTATCACACAACGGTAAGGTTGCGAGGTAGTCTCCTTCCACTAACATACACAACATAGTTCTTGTATTCATATCATGGATAGGAACAGAGACGAAGCAAGGGAGGATGGAGTCCTACGCAACACCGAGAGGTTGGCTACCCAACACAATCTATGGGCACAACGCTAAGAGTTCAAGGAGCAACTCGCCTTGTTCGAGACACGCATCGACGAGCAATATGAGGACGTGGCTAACAACTTCACTATCGTCAACCAAGATATGACCCTACTTCCAGAAGCCACGGGCAACTTGAATGGCCAAATGGCGGCTAATGATGCGAACATGGAGCGGCGCATGTATAGTCTCGAGTGCGCCATCAACAACTTGGGTCGCCGACACCGACATCGCTCTACTTCCTCATCATCAAGCTCGACGCAAGATTACTACTCCCATGATCTTCATACTTCATCAAGATCCAACTCAAGGCGCGGAGAACTTCCTCGACATCATCGACATCATGATCGCCATAAAGACTCACGCTCCAACTCAAGGCGAGGAGAGTTTCATCGACATGCTCGTCCACATGAGCGCCCTCAACAAGACGAAGCACCACAACATGACCGACATCCACATGATCGCCATGCCCACCATGGGCGTGACGACCAACCCCACGACAACGTCATACTCAACATGGACCCGGCACCTCATCGCGAGCCACACATGGATGCTCAAGACCAAGGTCATCAAGATCAACCTCGGCGTGATCTCCGGAATCATCCTCGCCATGACCAACATGGAAGAGGAGACCCGGCAAATGCTCAAGATGAGATAGCCAACAATGAACATCGTCAACAACCTCAACAACCTCGTCAAGATCTTCGACAACACCATCATCGTGAACCAAGTGAAACTAGTGTTCACCTACAACACCAACCCAATGCTATGGTTGGCCGTGGAAGACCTCCTCCACCACCTCAAGCCGCAAGAGATGAAGGCTTCCGTCCTCGCCAAAGAAATTTGGAAGATGAAGAGAACATGTATGGCAAGCTCAAGTTCAACATGCCAAAGTTCAAGGGTGAAGACGATGCCGAGGCCTACCTCTCATGGGCACTCAAGGTTTACAAGATCTTCCGCATACACAACTACTCCGGTGCCAAGAAAGTGGCTATGGAATCTCTTGAGTTTGAAGATTATGCCAACACTTGGTGGGAGCAAGTAGTCACTCTAAGGGAAGAAAAGGGTGAGCCTCCAATTGACACTTGGGAAGAGATGAAGGAGGAGATGTGTCGTGGTATCGTCACGGCATATGCCATAGGGTGGCTAATGAGAGTGGTTCCTAATATGTTCTACGGCGGTATCCGGATGCGGGTATGGGCACGAGCGACACAGCGACGTACCCAGGTTCGAGGCCTCCCTGTGGAGGTAACACCTCTACTCCTGCTATGAGTGTATAAGCTATATCACAGTACAATGGTGCTCCTTGAGCTGTATCTGGCTGCTCCTGGGAGGCTAAGGTAAACGAAGGTCTCTCTCACAGGGCAGCTCTAAGACTAGAAATGAGCAAGGATCAATCGTCCCCCGCGTAGGAGGGGGTAGCGCAGCTTATATAGACGCTGGAAATATAAAAAGAAGTCCCTATGACTAGTGGCCGGCTGCGCTGGCTCCATCTTCCCGCTCCTTCCCGAGGTACTGACGTCAGGAGCCGTTGAGGCGTTGAGGCACGTCCCATCCGCCTGCCGAGGTCAGCGGCATGGGGAAGATGTCATGTCGCCATCGATGGCCTGTAGCAGTGTGGCGGCAGCTCGAGCCATGATGGCATGTCCGACGGGGGGCACTATTGCTCTACAGTGCCCCTTACTTTAGGGAAGGTGAGATCAGCGTGGACTTTAGGAACCCGGATCTCCTTCCCAGTTCCTTCTCATGCAAGGCTCGCCAGCCTCAAGCCGGTCAGGGAGATACAACCAAGCCGGATATGGCACGTAGGAGACGGCCCAGCCACAGCGCAGGCGGCCATGACTAGGCCAGCAAAGACTTCGAGCCAGCCGGCTCCCAAGGCAGCCGGCCACGGCTCCAGCCGGCTGCTCCTCAGCCGGCCTTTGAAGTGGGCCAGCCGGCCTTGAGCCAGCTGCTCCTAGTCTCTTGCCCTACCCGGGGTCTTCCCCCCGACATTAGCCCCGGAAGCTGGCAAGGCCCTGCGTAGAGAAGGGCCTGGGCAGGTTTCCCTGGCCGTTAGTCTTTGATCTCATGACCTTCATCTGGAAAGCACTCGAGGGGCCAGCCGAGAATTTACATTCGGCCGGCTGCGCCCTCATTCGGCTTGCTTCATCCGGCTGCTCTCAAGCCGGACGCCGCTTTGTTTCTGCGGTATTATTTTTCACAAGTGTTGGAAGTGTTTCCGCCTTACTGAGAGAGTTTGGGCCGGATTGGGGTGGACGTCCGGCTGCGGCTTGGGCGTGCCGGAGTCTCCGTCGCGTCGGGCCCTGTGCCCGACTTGATGGCTCTGACGGCAACCGCTGATGTGCCTCTTCGTCTGGTCACGTCAATGTCCCCTCCGGATCTTCTGCGGTAGTGGGCGTTATGGTGCGGCCGTTTCCAGTAACCACCGCGGACGTGGGGGGATTCATGGCGCAGTAAATCCCGTGTCGTGGCCCACGTTCGCCACTTGGCCTCCCCCAGGCGTCTATAAATGCGGGCGGGCGGTATCGAGGCGGCCTCCCCGCAATCTTCTTCTTCCTCGCGCCCAGGCTTCGCCTCTCTCCTCCGCTCGAGCAACTCTGCGCGCCCGGTTGATTTCTCCGGCGAATCCCTGGCGAACTCCGGCGACCGGTTGCGGCCAAGCTCCTCCGCCGATCCTTGGCCTCAGCTCTACCGATCCGGCACCACGGGGCCTCGCGCATCCACAGTACGCTCGCCGCCGCCGCGTTCCCCGTCGCCAAGTGGTTCTTCATCGCCGTTTTCTCTTTCTTGGTCTTCTTCCTCTTCTTCCTCTTCTCCGGTGATGGCTCTTCCAAGCGGTTCGTGGGAGGGCTCGTACATGACGGAGGCGGACATTGCTCGCTTGGTGCGCCTCCGCCGGATCCCGACGCAAGTGCTTACACGCGCTACGGGGAACGAGGTGGCGCTGAATCCGGAGCCGGGCGAGCGCATCATCTTCGGGGCGCATTTCGATCGGGGGTTGGGGCTTCCGGCTTCCGCTTTTCTCCGATATTTCCTCGATTTCTTTGGCCTGCAGCCGCACCACCTGCCGGCCAATGCTTTTGTCACGTTGAGCTGCTACGTGGACTTCATGGAGGGCTACGCCGGCTTGTGGCCCGATGTGGACTTCTGGAGCCGGCTCTTCTACCTGAAGGCCCAGACCACCGACGGCCATCTGCGAGCCTGCGGCGCCGCCTCAATTTATTCGCGCACATCCACGCCCTTCCCGAAGATCCCGACGGTGGACTCGGTGAAGAAGTGGCAAATGTCCTTCTTCTACGTGAGGAACGACAACCCGGCGGTCGACTTCATCAACCTGCCGGATTACAACCCGGACCCGCCGGTTGACCGGCTCAACTGGGGCGCCAACCACAAGTCGGTGGACCCCAAGGCGAACATGCTCTGGGACTTCCTCCAGGAGTGTGTCACTGACGAGGGGCTGTGCGCAGCCGACCTCCTTTGCTGCTATGCCTCCCGCCGGGTTCTGCCTCTGCAGGCACGCGTCCACAAGATCTGCCATATGTCCGGCCGGTTTGATCCGACCCGGACGTCCAAGGTGGAGCTCACCAAGCTTCAAGTCTGCCAGCGGGTGAACTTTGTCTCCCAGGCGAAGTTGCCCGAAAACTGGAACTCGGGGATGGAGCCCTACAGCCGGAAGGAGCTGCCGCCTCAGGTAAGTTCGTTTTCTCCTGGCCGAGTCCCGGCTTGCGGCTGCGTGGCCGACTTCGTCTTATGTGTTTGTTTGTTGTTTGCAGCTTTTCGCCTGATAGCAGGTTGAAGACGGCAACGTGGAGTCGAAGGAATGGACGCCGGATCATGTTGATCTGGCTGACCAAGCCGGCGACGATGAGAGCCCGGAGGCGGCCGAACAAGCCGCCCATGGGCAGAATGATCCGCCACCGTCTCCGCAGCAGCAGCAGGAGGAGGAGGAGGAGGAGGAGCAGGCGCCGTCCACCTCGGCGCCAATCCGCGCGGTGCCTCTGTCGATGAGGCCGCCTCCGGCTTCGACAGCTTCCTCTTCTACGCCCAAGGGGCGCAAGCGGCCCAGCGAGCGGACTACCGCCCAGCTGGAGGTGAAGCTGAAGAAGCAGCGTCGGGCGGGGCCGAAGAAGGTTCCGGAAGCGGTCGGGTAAGTTTTTGGCTTTTCTTGTTTGATTCTTTTTCTTTCCTCTTTTACTTATCTTTTTCTTGTTCGACCGTCTAGGGCCGCTATTAAGTTTTCCTAGGGCACCGGCTCGCGCCCGGCACGACATCACAATCAACGGTGTCTTCATAGGCGCCAATCTTGAAGGATATTGTGACGGTGTGTTGTATCTTCACGTTTCCATTGTCACTTAACCATTGCACATGGTAAGGATGGGGGTGTTTCCGGAGTGTGAGGTTGAGCTTGGAGCATAGTTCGGTGCTTGCAAGGTTGTGGCAACTCCCTCCATCGATGATATCCTTTATTGACTTGCCATTGATTCCGGCTCTTGTTGGGAAGATATTGCATCTTTGTTCTTCATTGGGGAGTGCATGGGTTGTCAACACTTTGGTCACCACAAGTGATGGGCTTGCATCATGCACACATAGGACTTGCTCTTGGTCTTCCAAGTCATCATCTTCATGATTGGTTGTGGCTTGTACCAAGGCTTCATATTCACCTTCACTCAAGTACTCCACATCTCCATCATCCCGAGTTATCATAACTCTTGTGTTCTTGCATTCAAAGGATTTATGTCCTTGAGCACCACACTTGAAGCAAGTGATGTTACTAGATCCCGTGGAAGCTTTGGAGGACATAGTTGATTGGTCCGGCTTGAAGCTTGTAGTCTTGATGGCACTTCTTGTTTGCTTGGGAGGATCCTTGGAAGCAATAGCACTTGTATTTTTGATGCTTGAGGATCGTTTGTTGCATTTCTTGCGACGAAGAAGGACTTTGTTTTTGCACTTTCTAAGTCTTCTCGCACTTCGCGCTCGGCCCTTGTAGCTTGATGAAGTAACTCAACCATGTTTATGTAAGGCAAGAATTCCACTATCCTCTTGACGGGGATGTTCAATCCATTCAAGAACCGTGCCATTGTTTGCTCTTCTCGCTCATTCACATTCGCACTCATCATGGTCATGTGCATCTCCTTGTAATACTCCTCAACGGACTTGAAGCACCGCGACGTGGAACGCCTTTGCCGACGGTGTACAACATGCTTACAAGCTAAGTCCACTTCCAACCCCTATGGCCTTTATACACCGTTGCCTATTCCTTATGCTCCTTGGCCCGTCATAAGCATGGACTTTGTACTAGGATTGCCTAGAACTAAGTATGGTCATGATTCCATTTTTGTGGTAGTTGATAGATTCTCTAAAATGGCTCATTTTATACCATGCTCCCGAATGGATGATGCTTCACATATTGCCTCCTTGTTTTTTAGGGAAATTGTGAGACTCCACTGTGTACCAAGAAGCATTGTCTCGGACCGAGATGTCAAATTCATGAGTTATCTTTGGAAGACACTAATGGCCAAGTTCAACGTCAAGCTTTTGTTCTCATCATCCTCGCACCCCCAAACCGATGGGAAAACCGAAGTGGTGAACCGAAGCCTCTCCACACTACTACGAGTCCTTGTCAAGAAGAATTTGAAAGCGTGGGAAGATTGCATCCCGCATGCGGAGTTTGCCTACAACCGCGCCAAGCACTCTACAACAATGAGAAGTCCATTCATGGTCGTCTACGGGTTTGAACCACCTACGGCGATTGACCTCCTTCCTCGTCCACTACATGAGCAAGTAAACATGAACATCGACAAGCGAGCCCAATACATGAAGAAGCTACATGAAGATACAAGGGCAACGATCGAGCAACAAGTTCTTCGTCAAGCCACTAGACTCAACATGAAGAAAAAGGCACGGATCTTCAATGAAGGAGACCTACTGTGGATACACCTTCGCAAGGACCGCTTCCCTCAAGAAAGAAACTCCAAGCTCAAGCCCCGAGGCGATGGTCCCTTCAAGGTCCTCAAGCGCATCAACGACAACGCCTACGTCATTGACATACCAACATCCAAGTACTTGGTGAGCAACACATTCAATGTGTCCGATCTCTCACCCTATCATGGCGATGAGGAGAACATAGAGTCGAGGACGACTCTTTCCCAAGGGGGGGAGATGATACGGGGTGGCCTTTGGACACCGCCTCCTCAAGACCGACAAGCCCTCCTCGTGGTCCAATGACACGAGCTCGAGCCCAAGCACTACACCAAGAGGTGAATTCGCTCCTTTCCACGTATGCATTTGATACCCCATTAGATGGCATGCTACTTCATGCAAATACCCTATGTTCAATCAGATACATCGATCAAGATGCAAGCCATGGAGGCCACACCAATGGAGAGGGAGCTGGAAATGAAGAAGATGGAGACCCTGCGCTCCAGCCGGAACTTCCCCCCCCCAGGACCGGAACTTCCGGCCAGATGCCTCCCAGATGCCGTCTGATGCGTGCAATTAACACACGTCCGTTGGGAACCCCAAGAGGAAGGTGTGATGCGTACAGTAGCAAGTTTTCCCTTACAAAGAAACCAAGGTTTATCGAACCAGGAGGAGCCAAGAAGCACGTTGAAGGTTGATGGCGGCGAAGTGTAGTGCGGCGCAACACCAGGGATTCCGGCGCCAACGTGGAACCTGCAAAACACAATCAAAGTACTTTGCCCCAACGTAACGAGTGAGGTTGTCAATCTCACCGGCTTGTCGTTAACAAAGGATTAAACGTATTGTGTGGAAGATGATGATTGTTTGCGAAGAACAAGTAAAGAACAATTGCAGTAGATTGTATTTCGGATGTAAAGAATGGACCGGGGTCCACAGCTCACTAGTGGTGTCTCTCCCATAAGATAAATAGCATGTTGGGTGAACAAATTACGCTTGGGCAATTGACAAATAAAGAAGGCATAACAATGCACATACATATATCATGATGAGTACTATGAGATTTAATCAGGGCATTACGACAAAGTACATAGACCGCTATCCATCATGCATCTATGTCTAAAAAGTCCACTTTCAGGTTATCATCCGAACCCCTTCCGGTATTAAGTTGCAAGCAACAGACAATTGCATTAAGTATGGTGCGTAATGTAATCAACACAAATATCCTTAGACAAAGCATCGATGTTTTATCCCTAATGGCAACAAGACATCCACAACCTTAGAACTTTCGTCATCGTCCCGCATTCAATGGAGGCATGAACCCACTATCGAGCATAAATACTCCCTCTTGGAGTTACAAGTATCAACTTGGCCGAGCCTCTACTAGCAACGGAGAGCATGCAAGAACATAAATAACATATATGATAGATTGATAATCAACTTGACATAGTATTCAATATTCATCGGATCCCAACAAACACAACATGTAGCATTACAAATAGATGATCTTGATCATGATAGGCAGCTCACAAGATCTAACATGATAGCTGATATGTCCCAAACGTATCTATAATTTCTTATGTTCCATGCCACATTATTGATGATATCTACATGTTTTATACACATTATATGTCGTTATTATGCATTTTCCGGCACTAACCTATTAACAAGATGCCGAAGAGCCAGTTGCTGGTTTCTGCTGTTTTTGGTTTCAGAAATCCTAGTAAGGAAATATTCTTGGAATTGGACGAAATCAACGCCCAGGGTCCTATTTTTGCACGAAGCTTCCAGAAGACCGAGGGGGAAAGGAAGTGGGGCCACGAGGCGCCGCCACACTAGGGCGGCGCGGCACAGGTCTTGGCCGCGCGGCCCAAGCGTGTGGGGCCCTCGTGTGGCCCCCCGCGTTGCCCTTCCGCCTACTTAAATCCTTCGTCGCGAAACCCTCTGTACCGAGAGCCACGATACGGAAAACCTTCCAGAGACGCCGCCGCCGCCAATCCCATCTCGGGGATTCAGGAGATCGCCTCCGGCACCCTGCCGGAGAGGGGAATCATCTCCCGGAGGACTCTTCACCGCCATGGTCGCCTCCGGAGTGATGAGTGAGTAGTTCACCCCTGGACTATGGGTCCATAGCAGTAGCTAGATGGTCGTGTTCTCCTTATGTGCTTCATTGTTGCATCTTGTGAGCTGCCTAACATGATCAAGATCATCTATCTGTAATTCTATATGTTGTGTTTGTCGGGATCCGGTGGATAGAGAATACTATGTTATGTTAATTATCAATCTATTACCTATGTGTTGTTTATGATCTTGCATGCTCTCCGTTATTAGTAGAGGCTCGGCCAAGTTTTTGCTCTTAACTCCAAGAGGGAGTATTTATGCTCGATAGTGGGTTCATGCCTCCATTAAATCTAGGACAAGTGACGGAAAGTTCTAAGGTTGTGGATGTGCTGTTGCCACTAGGGATAAAACATTGATGCTATGTCCAAGGATGTAGTTGTTGATTACATTACGCACCATACTTAATGCAATTGTCTCGTTGTTTGCAACTTAATACCGGAAGGGGTTCGGATGATAACCCGAAGGTGGACTTTTTAGGCATAGATGCATGCCGGATAGCGGTCTATGTACTTTGTCGTAATGCCCAATTAAATCTCACTATATTTATCATATCATGTATGTGCATTGTCATGCCCTCTCTATTTGTCAATTGCCCGACTGTAATTTGTTCACCCAACATGCTATTTATCTTATTGGAGAGACACCTCTAGTGAACTGTGGACCCCGGTCCTATTCTTTACATCGCATACAATCTACTGCAATAATTGTTCTTTACTGTTTTCTGCAAACAATCATCTTCCACACAATACGGTTAATCCTTTGTTACAGCAAGCCGGTGAGATTGACAACCTCACCGTTTCGTTGGGGCAAAGTACTTTGGTTGTGTTGTGCAGGTTCCACGTTGGCGCCGGAATCCCCGGTGTTGCGCCGCATTACATTCCGCCACCATCAACCTTCAACGTGCTTCTTGGCTCCTCCTGGTTCGATAAACCTTGGTTTCTTTCCGAGGGAAAACTTGCTACCGTCTCGCATCACACCTTCCTCTTGGGGTTCCCAACGGACGTTTGTCAACTGCACGCATCAAGCTCTTTTTCTGGCGCCGTTGCCGGGGAGATCAAGACACGCTGCAAGGGGAGTCTCCACAATCCAATCTCTTTACTTTGTTTTTGTCTTGCTTTATTTTATTTACTACTTGTTTGCTGCACTTAAACAAAACACACAAAAAATTAGTTGCTAGCTTTACTTTATTTACTGTCTTGCACTCTATATCAAAAACACAAAAAAATTAGTTACTTGCATTTACTTTATTTAGTTTGTTTTATTTACTACTGCTAAAATGAATACCCCTGAAAATACTAAGTTGTGTGACTTCACAAACACAAATAATAATGATTTCCTATGCACACATATTGCTCCACCTGCTACTACAGCAGAATTCTTTGAAATTAAACCTGCTTTACTGAATCTTGTTATGAGAGAGCAATTTTCTGGTGTTAGTTCCGATGATGCTCGCTGCCCATCTTAATAATTTTGTTGAATTATGTGAAATGCAAAAGTATAAGGATGTAGATGGTGATATTATAAAATTGAAATTGTTTCCTTTCTCATTAAGAGGAAGAGCTAAAGATTGGTTGCTATCTTTGCCTAAGAATAGTATTGATTCATGGACTAAATGTAAGGATGCTTTTATTGGTAGATATTATCCTCCCGCTAAAATTATATCTTTGAGGAGTAGCATAATGAATTTTAAACAATTAGATAATGAACATGTTGCTCAAGCATGGGAGAGAATGAAATCTTTGGTAAAGAATTGCCCAACCCATGGACTGACTACTTGGATGATCATCCAAACCTTCTATGCAGGACTAAATTTTTCTTCGCGGAACCTATTGGATTCAGCTGCTGGAGGTACCTTTATGTCCATCACTTTGGGGGCGGCTACAAAGCTTCTTGATGATATGATGATAAATTACTCCGAATGGCACACGGAAAGAGCTCCACAAGGTAAGAAGGTAAATTCTGTTGAAGAAACCTCCTCCTTGAGTGATAAGATTGATGTGATTATGTCTATGCTTGTGAATGGTAGATCTAATGTTGATCCTAATAATGTTCCTTTAGCTTCATTGGTTGCTCAAGAAGAAAATGTTGATGTGAATTTCATTAAAAATAATAATTTCAACAACAATGCTTATAGGAACAATTCTGGTAATAACTATAGGCCATATCCTTCTGCTAATGGTAATGGTTATGGTAATTCTTATGGTAGATATGAGGAAAAGATGCTAGAAATTGAAAGATCCACTAAGAACTTTATGCAATCACAATATGAGCAAAATCAATTGTTTACTAAAACTATGAATGAACAATCTACCTTGTTGAAAAATATAGGAAATCAACTTGAAAACTTGAATATGGAGATCTCGGGTTTGCAAACTAAAATTTCAAATGCTGAAAACCGAATCTCATACATGTCTGCGTCACAATCCTCTTTAATTAATAAAATGGCTGCTAAACCTGAGGACATTGATAATAAGATTACTACTACAGCAAATGCCATCCAAGTTAGAATTAATGAGAATATAAGATTAATGGCTGAATTGCGTGATAGGTGGGATAGAGAAGAAAATGAAAAATTAGCTAAAGAGAATAATGTAGCTAAAGTTTGGACTATTACCACCACTAGTAATGATAATGATCCACATGTTGCTACACCTCCTACTATCAATGGTAAAATAATTGGTGTTGGCAATGTTTCTACTCCTAGTGCAAAGCGTACAAAACTCGCTCGAAATTGCTAAAACTGCTGAAACTGCCTGTGATAAAACTGCTGAAATTTTTTCCAACATTGGGGGTGATGATCCCATTGCTGTAGATCATAATGGTTTGGATTTTGATGATTGCCACATCTCTGAAGTTATAAAGTTCTTACAAAAACTTGCTAAGAGTCCCAACGCTAGTGCCATAAATTTGGCCTTTACAAAACATATTACAAATGCTCTCATAAAAGCTAGAGAAGAGAAACTAAAACTCGAAACCTCTATTCCTAGAAAGTTAGAAGATGGTTGGGAGCCCATCATTAAGATGAGGGTCAATGATTTTGATTGTAATGCTTTATGTGATCTTGGTGCAAGTATTTCTGTTATGCCTAAGAAAGTCTATGATATGCTTGACTTGCCACCATTGAAAAATTATTATTTGGATGTTAATCTCGCTGATAATGCTAAAAAGAAACCTTTGGGGAGAGTTGATAATGTTCGTATTATGGTTAACAATAACCTTGTCCCCGTTGATTTTGTTGTCTTGGATATTGAATGCAATGCATCTTGTCCCATTATATTGGGAAGACCTTTTGTTCGAACCGTTGGTGCTACTATTGATATGAAGGAAGGTAATATTAAATATCAATTTCCTCTCAAGAAAGGTATGGAACACTTCCCAAGAAAAAGAATGAAGTTACCTTATGATTCTATTATTAGAACAAATTATGATGTCGATGCTTCATCTCTTGATAACACTTGATTTACACTTTCCACGCCTAGCTGAAAGGCGTTAAAGAAAAGCGCTTATGGGAGACAACCCATATTTTTACTACAGTACTTTGTTTTATATTTGAGTCTTGGAAGTTATTTACTACTGTAGCAACCTCTCCTTATCATGTTTTTGTGCCAAGTAAAGTCTCTATGGTAAAGTTGATGCTAGATTTGGATTGCTGCACAGAAACAGAATTGCTGTCTGTCACGAATTCACGCAGAAGTCTCTGTAAAAAAATTAAAAAAATCTGAAAATTTACGTGCGTGATCCTCAGATAAGTACGCAACTTTCATTAGTTTTGAGTTTTTCCGTTTGAGTAAGTTAAGTGCCCCTTCCAGGTTCGTCTTTACGGACTGTTCTGGTTTTGACAGATTCTGCCTTTTATTTCGCATTGCCTCTTTTGCTATGTTGGATGAATTTCTTTGATCCATTAATGTCCAGTAGCTTTGTGCAATGTCCAGAAGTATTAATAATGATTGTGTCACCTCTGAACATGTGAATTTTTGATTATGCACTAACCCTCTAATGAGTTTGCTTGAAGTTTGGTGTGAAGGAAGTTTTCAAGGGTCAAGAGAGGAGTATGATATACTAAGATCAAGAGGAGTGAAAGATCTAAGCTTGGGGATGCCCGGTGGTTCACCCCTGCATATTTTAAGAAGACTCAAGCGTCTAAGCTTGGGGATGCCCAAGGCATCCCCTTCTTCATCGACAACATCATCAGGTTCCTCCCCTGAAACTATATTTTTATTCAGTCACATCTTATGTGCTTTGCTTGGAGCGTCTGTTTGTTTTTGTTTTTGTTTTTGTTTGAATAAAATGGATCCTAGCATTCATTGTGTGCGAGAGAGACACGCTCCGCTGTTGCATATGGACAAATATGTCCTTAGGCTTTACTCATAGTATTCAAGGCGAAGGTTGAATCTTCTTCGTTAAATTGTTATATGGTTGGAATCGGGAAATGCTACATGTAGTAATTCTAAAATGTCTTGGATAATTTGATACTTGGCAATTGTTGTGCTCATGTTTAAGCTCTTGCATCATATACTTTGCACCCACTAATGAAGAAATACATAGAGCTTGCTAAAATTTGGTTTGCATATTTGGTCTCTCTAAAGTCTAGATAATTTCTAGTATTGAGTTTTGAACAACAAGGAAGACGGTGTAGAGTCTTATAATGTTAACAATATGTCTTTTATGTGAGTTTTGCTGCACCGGTTCATCCTTGTGTTTGTTTCAAATAAACCTTGCTAGCCTAAACCTTGTATCGAGAGGGAATACTTCTCGTGCATCCAAAATCCTTGAGCCAACCACTATGCCATTTGTGTCCACCATACCTACCTACTACATGGTATTTCTCCGCCATTCCAAAGTAAATTGCTTGAGTGCTACCTTTAAAATTCCATCATTCGCCTTGCAATATATAGCTCATGGGACAAAATAGCCTTAAAAACTATTGTGGTATTGAATATGTACTTATGCACTTTATCTCTTATTAAGTTGCTTGTTGTGCGATAACCATGTTCCTGGGGACGCCATCAACTACTCTTTGTTGAATATCATGTGAGTTGCTATGCATGTCCGTCTTGTCTGAAGTAAGGGATATCTACCACTTAATGGTTAGAGCATGCATATTGTTAGAGAAGAACATTGGGCCACTAACTAAAGCCATGAATCATGGTGGAAGTTTCAGTTTTGGACATATATCCTCAATCTCATATGAGAACACTAATTGTTGCTACATGCTTATGCATTAAAGAGAAGTCCATTATCTGTTGTCCATGTTGTCCCGGTATGGATGTCTAAGTTGAGAATAATCAAAAGCGAGAAATCCAAAATGCGAGCTTTCTCCTTAGACCTTTGTACAGGCGGCATGGAGGTAGCCCTTTGTGACACTTGGTTAAAACATGTGTATTGCGATGATCCCGGTAGTCCAAGCTAATTAGGACAAGGTGCGGGCACTATTAGTATACTATGCATGAGGCTTGCAACTTGTAAGATATAATTTACATGATACATATGCTTTATTACTACCGTTGACAAAATTGTTTCATGTTTTCAAAACCAAAGCTCTAGCACAAATATAGCAATTGATGCTTTCCTCTTTGAAGGACCTTTCTTTTACTTTTATGTTGAGTCAGTTCACCTATCTCTCTCCACCTCAAGAAGCAAACACTTGAGTGAACTGTGCATTGATTCCTACATACTTGCATATTGCACTTGTTATATTACTTTACATTGACAATATCCATGAGATATACATGTTATAAGTTGAAAGCAACCGCTGAAACTTAATCTTCTTTTGTGTTGCTTCAATACCTTTACTTTGATTTATTGCTTTATGAGTTAACTCTTATGCAAGACTTATTGATGCTTGTCTTGAAGTACTATTCATGAAAAGTCTTTGTTTTATGATTCATTTGTTTACTCATGTCATTACCATTGTTTTGATCGCTGCATTCATTACATATGCTTACAATAGTATGATCAAGGTTATGATGGCATGTCACTTCAGAAATTATCATTGTTATCGTTTACCTGCTCGGGACGAGCAGGAACTAAGCTTGGGGATGCTTGATACGTCCCAAACGTATCTATAATTTCTTATGTTCCATGCCACATTATTGATGATATCTACATGTTTTATACACATTATATGTCGTTATTATGCATTTTCCGGCACTAACCTATTAACAAGATGCCGAAGAGCCGATTCTTGTTTTCTGCTGTTTTTGGTTTCAGAAATCCTAGTATGGAAATATTCTCGGAATTGGACGAAATCAACGCCCAGGGTCCTATTTTTGCACGAAGCTTCCAGAAGACCGAAAGGGATACGAAGTGGGGCCACGAGGGGCTGCCACCATAGGGCGGCCGGCCCAGACTTATTGATGCTTGTCTTGAAGTACTATTCATGAAAAGTCTTTGCTTTATGATTCACTTGTTTACTCATGTCATTACCATTGTTTTGATCGCTGCATTCATTACATATGTTTACAAATAGTATGATCAAGGTTATGATGGCATGTCACTTCGTAAATTATCTTTGTTATCGTTTTACCCGCTCGGGACGAGCAGAACTAAGCTTGGGGAT
The DNA here is from genome assembly GCF_022539505.1 of Lolium rigidum. NCBI lineage: Eukaryota > Viridiplantae > Streptophyta > Magnoliopsida > Poales > Poaceae > Lolium > Lolium rigidum. Next base: position 254,233,030 of record NC_061510.1, read on the forward strand.
GCTGATACGTCTCCGACGTATCGATAATTTCTTATGATCCATGCCATATTATTGATGATACCTACATGTTTTATGCACACTTTATGTCATATTCGTGCATTTTCCGGAACTAACCTATTAACAAGATGCCGAAGTGCCGATTGTCGTTTTCTACTCGTTTTTGGTTTCGAAATCCTAGTAACAAAATATTCTCGGAATTGGACGAAATCAAGTCCCGTGGTCCTATTTTGCCACGAACCTTCCGGAAGACCGAAAGGGATACGAAGTGGGGCCACGAGGGGCTGCCACCATAGGGCGGCGTGGCCCAGCCCTTGGCCGCGCCGACCGTGGTGTGGGGCCCCCGTGTGGCCCCCCACGTTGCCCTTCCGCCTACTTAAAGCCTCCGTCGCGAAACCCCCGATGCGAAAAACCACGATACGGAAAACCTCATCGAGACGCCGCCGCCGCCAATCCCATCTCGGGGGATTCTGGAGATCTCCTCCGGCACCCCGCCGGAGAGGGGATTCATCTCCCGGAGGACTCTACACCGCCATGGTCGCCTCCGGAGTGATGAGTGAGTAGTTCACCCCTGGACTATGGGTCCATAGCAGTAGCTAGATGGTTGTCTTCTCCTCATTGTGCTTCATTGTTGGATCTTGTGAGCTGCCTAACATGATCAAGATCATCTATCTGTAATACTCTATGTTGTGTTTGTCGGGATCCGATGGATAGAGAATACCATGTTATGTTAATTATCAAGTTATTACATATGTGTTGTTTATGATCTTGCAGGCTCTCCGTTATTAGTAGAGGCTCTGGCCAAGTTTTTGCTCTTAACTCCAAGAGGGAGTATTTATGCTCGATAGTGGGTTCATGCCTCGCATTGACACCTGGGACGAGTGACGAAAGTTCTAAGGTTGTGTTGTGCTGTTGCCACTAGGGATAAAACATTGGCGCTATGTCCGAGGATGTAGTTGTTGATTACATTACGCACCATACTTAATGCAATTGTCTCGTTGTTTAGCAACTTAATACCGGAGGGGGTTCGGATGATAACCCGAAGGTGGACTTTTTAGGCATAGATGCAGCTTGGATGGCGGTCTATGTACTTTGTCGTAATGCCCAATTAAATCTCACTATACTTATCATGACATGTATGTGCATTGTTATGCTCTCTCTATTTGTCAATTGCCCGACCGTAATTTGTTCACCCAACATGCTTTTATCTTATGGGAGAGACACCTCTAGTGAACTGTGGACCCCGGTCCATTCTTTAATACCGAAATACAAATCTGCTCGCAATACTTGTTTTTACTCGTGTTTTCTTGCAAACAATCATCTTCCACACAATACGGTTAATCCTTTGTTACAGCAAGCCGGTGAGATTGACAACCTCACTGTTTCGTTGGGGCAAAGTACTTTGGTTTTGTTGTGCAGGTTCCACGTTGGCGCCGGAATCCCTGGTGTTGCGCCGCACTACATCCCGCCGCCATCAACCTTCAACGTGCTTCTTGGCTCCTCCTGGTTCGATAAACCTTGGTTTCTTTCTGAGGGAAAACTTGCTGCTGTGCGCATCATACCTTCCTCTTGGGGTTCCCCAACGAACGTGTGAAATACACGCCATCAAGCATATTTTCTGGCGCCGTTGCCGGGGAGATCAAGACACGCTGCAAGGGGAGTCTCCACTTCCCAACCTCTTTACTTTGTTTTTGTCTTGCTTTATTTTATTTACTACTTTGTTTGCTGCATTATATCAAAACACAAAAAATTAGTTGCTAGCTTTACTTTATTTACTGTCTTGTTTGCTATATCAAAAACACAAAAAAATTAGTTTACTTGCATTTACTTTATCTAGTTTGCTTTATTTACTACTGCTAAAATGGCCACCCCTGAAAATACTAAGTTGTGTGACTTCACTAGCACAAATAATAATGATTTCTTATGCACACCTATTGCTCCACCTGCTACTACAGCAGAATTCTTTGAAATTAAACCCGCTTTACTTAATCTTCTTATGCGAGAGCAATTTTCTCGGTGTTAGTTCCGATGATGCTGCTGCCCATCTCAATAATTTTGTTGAACTATGTGAAATGCAAAAGTATAAAGATGTAGATGGTGACATTATAAAATTAAAATTGTTTCCTTTCTCATTAAGAGGAAGAGCTAAAGATTGGTTGCTATCTCTGCCTAAGAATAGTATTGATTCATGGACTAAATGCAAGGATGCTTTTATTGGTAGATATTATCCCCCTGCTAAAATTATATCTTTGAGGAGTAGCATAATGAATTTTAAACAATTGGATAATGAACATGTTGCTCAAGCTTGGGAAAGAATGAAATCTCTGGTTAAAAATTGCCCAACCCATGGACTGACTACTTGGATGATCAACCAAACCTTCTATGCAGGACTAAATTTTTCTTCGCGGAATTTATTGGATTCAGCTGCTGGAGGTACCTTTATGTCCATCACTCTTGGTGAAGCAACAAAGCTCCTTGATAATATGATGATTAATTACTCTGAATGGCACACGGAAAGAGCTCCACAAGGTAAGAAGGTAAATTCCGTTGAAGAATCCTCTTCCTTGAATGATAAGGTTGATGCTATTATGTCTATGCTTGTGAATGATAGGACTAATGTTGATCCTAATAATGTTCCGTTAGCTTCATTGGTTGCCCAATAAGAACATGTTGATGTGAACTTCATTAAAAATAATAATTTCAACAACAATGCTTATCGGAACAATTCTAGTAATAACTATAGGCCATATCCTTATAATAATGGTAACGGTTATGCTAATTCTTATGGGAATTCTTACAACAATAATAGGAATACACCCCCTGGACTTGAAGCCATGCTTAAAGAATTTATTAGTACACAAACTGCCTTTAACAAATCTGTTGAGGAAAAGCTCAATAAAATTGATATTCTTGCTTCTAGAGTTAATAGTCTTGCCTCTGATGTTGATCTTTTGAAATCGAAAGTTATGCCTAATAGGGATATTGAAAATAAAATTGTTACTACAGCAAATGCCATCCAAGTTAGAATTAATGAGAATATAAGATTAATGGCTGAACTGCGTGCTAGGTGGGATAGAGAAGAAAATGAAAAACTAGCTAAAGAGAAAAATGTAGCTAAAGTTTGGACTATTACCACCACTAGCAATGCTAATTCTTCACATGTTGCTGCACCTCCTACTATCAATGGTAAAATAATTGGTGTTGGCAATGCTTCTACTCCTAGTGCAAAGCGCGCAAAATTACCTGAAACCGCTAAAACTCGCTGAAACCGCTCGTGATAAAACTGCTGAAATTTTTTCCAACCTTGGGGATGATAATCCCATTTCTTTAGATTGTAATGATTTAGATTTTGATGATTGCCATATCTCTGAAGTTATAAAGTTCTTGCAAAAACTTGCTAAAAGTCCTAATGCTAGTGCTATAAATTTGGCTTTCACAAAACATATTACAAATGCTCTCATAAAAGCTAGAGAAGAGAAATTAAAACTTGAAACTTCTATTCCTAGAAAGCTAGAGGATGGTTGGGAGCCCATCATTAAAATGAGAGTCAAAGATTTTGATTGTAATGCTTTATGTGATCTTGGTGCAAGTATTTCCGTTATGCCTAAGAAAGTCTATGATATGCTTGACTTGCCACCATTGAAAAACTGTTATTTGGATGTTAATCTCGCTGATAATGCTAAAAAGAAACCTTTGGGGAAAGTTGATAATGTTCATATTATGGTTAACAATAACCTTGTCCCCGTTGATTTTGTTGTCTTGGATATTGAATGCAATGCATCTTGCCCCATTATATTGGGAAGACCTTTTCTTCGAACCGTTGGTGCTACTATTGATATGAAGGAAGGTAATATTAAATATCAATTTCCTCTCAAGAAAGGTATGGAACACTTCCCTAGAAAGAGAATGAAGTTACCTTATGATTCTATTATTAGAACAAATTATGATGTTGATGCTTCATCTCTCGATGTTACTTGATATACACTTTCTGCGCCTAGCTGAAAGGCGTTAAAGAAAAGCGCTTATGGGAGACAACCCATGTTTTTACTAAAGTATTTTTGTTTTATATTTGAGTCTTGGAAGTTGTTTACTACTGTAGCAACCTCTGCTTATCTTAGTTTTGAGTTTTGTTGTGCCAAGTAAAGTCTTTGATAGTAAGTACTAGATTTGGATTACTGCGCAGTTCCAGATTTCTTTGCTGTCACGAATCTGGGTCTACCTCCCTGTAGGTAGCTCAGAAAATTAAGCCAATTTACGTGCATGATCCTCAGATATGTACGCAACTTTCATTCAATTTGGGCATTTTCATTTGAGCAAGTCTGGTGGCCTAATAAAATCCATCTTTACGGACTGTTCTGTTTTGACAGATTCTGCCTTTTTATTTCGCATTGCCTCTTTTGCTATGTTGGATGAATTTCTTTGATCCATTAATGTCCAGTAGCTTTATGCAATGTCCAGAAGTGTTAAGAATGATTGTGTCACCTCTGAACATGTGAATTTTTATTGTGCACTAACCCTCTAATGAGTTGTTTCAAGTTTGGTGTGGAGGAAGTTTTCAAGGATCAAGAGAGGAGTATGATGCAATATGATCAAGGAGAGTGAAAGCTCTAAGCTTGGGGATGCCCCGGTGGTTCACCCCTGCATATTCTAAGAAGACTCAAGCGTCTAAGCTTGGGGATGCCCAAGGCATCCCCTTCTTCATCGACAACATTATCAGTTCCTCCCCCGAAACTATATTTTTATTCCGTCACATCTTATGCACTTTGCTTGGAGCGTCGGTTTGTTTTTGTTTTTGTTTTGTTTGAATAAAATGGATCCTAGCATTCACTTTGTGGGAGAGAGACACGCTCCGCTGTAGCATATGGACAAGTATGTCCTTAGGCTCTACTCATAGTATTCATGGCGAAGTTTCTTCTTCGTTAAATTGTTATATGGTTGGAATTGGAAAATGCTACATGTAGTAACTCTAAAATGTCTTGGATAATTTGATACTTGGCAATTGTTGTGCTCATGTTTAAGCTCTTGCATCATATACTTTGCACCCATTAATGAAGAAACACTTAGAGCTTGCTAATTTGGTTTGCATATTTGGTTTCTCTAGAGTCTAGATAACATCTAGTATTGAGTTTTGAACAACAAGTAAGACGGTGTAGAATCTTATAATGTTTACAATATGTCTTTTATGTGAGTTTTGCTGTACCGTTCATCCTTGTGTTTGTTTCAAATAACCTTGCTAGCCTAAACCTTGTATCGAGAGGGAATACTTCTCATGCATCCAAAATACTTGAGCCAACCACTATGCCATTTGTGTCCACCATACCTACCTACTACATGGTATTTATCCGCCATTCCAAAGTAAATTGCTTGAGTGCTACCTTTAAAATTCCATCATTCACCTTTGCAATATAGAGCTCATGGGACAAATAGCTTAAAAACTATTGTGGTATTGAATATGTACTTATGCACTTTATCTCTTATTAAGTTGCTTGTTGTGCGATAACCATGCTTCTGGGACGCCATCAACTATTCTTTGTTGAATATCATGTGAGTTGCTATGCATGTCCGTCTTGTCTCGAAGTAAGAGAGATCTACCACCTTAATGGTTGGAGCATGCATATTGTTAGAGAAGAACATTGGGCCGCTAACTAAAGCCATGATTCATGGTGGAAGTTTCAGCTTTTGGACATATATCCTCAATCTCATATGAGAATAATAATTGCTGCCACATGCTTATGCATTAAAGAGGAGTCCATTAT
>NC_061510.1:254238882-254269003 GCF_022539505.1 Lolium rigidum
TTACATAACTCTTATACTTTATTACTACCGTTGACAAAATTGTTTCATGTTTTCAAAATAAAAGCTCTAGCACAAATATAGCAATCGATGCTTTCCTCTTTGAAGGACCTATCTTTTACTTTTATGTTGAGTCAGTTCACCTATCTCTCTCCACCTCAAGAAGCGAACACTTGTGTGAACTGTGCATTGATTCCTACATACTTGCATATTGCACTTGTTATATTACTCTATGTTGACAATTATCTATGAGATATACATGTTATAAGTTGAAAGCAACCGCTGAAACTTAATCTTCCTTTGTGTTGCTTCAATACCTTTACTTTGATTTATTGCTTTATGAGTTAACTCTTATGCAAGACTTATTGATGCTTGTCTTGATGTACTATTCATGAAAAGTCTTTGCTTTATGATTCACTTGTTTACTCATGTCATTACCATTGTTTTGATCGCTGCATTCATTACATATGTTTACAAATAGTATGATCAAGGTTATGATGGCATGTCACTTCAGAAATTATCTTTGTTATCGTTTTACCTGCTCGGGACGAGCGAGAACTAAGCTTGGGGATGCGATACGTCTCCGACGTATCGATAATTTCTTATGATCCATGCCATATTATTGATGATACCTACATGTTTTATGCACACTTTATGTCATATTCGTGCATTTTCTGGAACTAACCTATTAACAAGATGCCGAAGTGCCAGTTGCTGTTTTCTGCTGTTTTTGGTTTCATAAATCCTAATAACGAAATATTCTCCTATTTTGCCACGAACCTTCCAGAAGACCGAAAGGGATACGAAGTGGGGCCACGAGGGGCTGCCACCATAGGGAGGCGCGGCCCAGCCCTTGGCCGCGCCGACCTGTGGTGTGGGGCCCCCGTGTGGCCCCCCCGTTGCCCTTCCGCCTACTTAAAGCCTCCGTCGCGAAACCCACGATGCGAAAAACCACGATACGGAAAACCTTGCGAGACGCCGCCGCCGCCAATCCCATCTCGGGGGATTACGGAGATCTCCTCCGGCACCCTGCCGGAGAGGGGATTCATCTCCCGGAGGACTCTACACCGCCATGGTCGCCTCCGGAGTGATGAGTGAGTAGTTCACCCCTGGACTATGGGTCCATAGCGGTAGCTAGATGGTTGTCTTCTCCTCATTGTGCTTCATTGTTGGATCTTGTGAGCTGCCTAACATGATCAAGATCATCTATCTGTAATACTCTATGTTGTGTTTATCGGGATCCGATGGATAGAGAATACCATGTTATGTTAATTATCAAGTTATTACATATGTGTTGTTTATGATCTTGCATGCTCTCCGTTATTAGTAGAGGCTCTGGCCAAGTTTTTGCTCTTAACTCCAAGAGGGAGTATTTATGCTCGATAGTGGGTTCATGCTTGCATTGACACCGGGACGAGTGACGAGAAAGTTCTAAGGTTGTGTTGTCTTGTTGCCACTAGGGATAAAACATTGGCGCTATGTCCGAGGATGTAGTTGTTGATTACATTACGCACCATACTTAATGCAATTGTCTGTTGTTTAGCAACTTAATACTGGAGGGGTTCGGATGATAACCTCGAAGGTGGACTTTTTAGGCATAGATGCGGTTGGATGGCGGTCTATGTACTTTGTCGTAATGCCCAATTAAATCTCACTATACTTATCATGACATGTATGTGCATTGTTATGCTCTCTCTATTTGTCAATTGCCCGACTGTAATTTGTTCACCCAACATGCTTTTATCTTATGGGAGAGACACCTCTAGTGAACTGTGGACCCCGGTCCATTCTTTAATACTGAAATACAAATCTGCTGCAATACTTGTTTTTACTGTTTTCTGATGCGGGGTGGCCTTCGGACACCTCCACCTCAAGACCGTCAAGTGCAGCCCCGCCTATCGTTGACGCTACACCATGGCCAACGAGTCCCCCAAGTGGACCAACAACACAAACCCACGCCATATATGTCAAGGTGAACTCCTTCCTCTCTATGGGCGACCTCGACATAACCTTGGACGGATTGCTACCTCATGCCTATGTCTATATGTCGTTAGGTACCAATCTCGTCAAGGAACCGAAGGGAGCGTCAAGGAGCCGAGGAGAGGGAAGCCACATGGTTCATGGAAGAAGAAGGGAGGACCGAAGAAGAAGAATCAGAAGAAGGAGAAGGGCTCCAGCCGCCAGCCACGACAAGGCCGGCAGCTGCCGCCCCACTTGGCCGGCAGCTGCCGGTCGGCGCACCCCGGCACTGCCGGCCCATCTTCCCGGCACTGCCGGCCCCACCGGCACTTGCCGCCCCGAACATGCGGCAGCTGCCGGCCCCTCGAAGTCAACTTCATCCCAACCAGTCTATTTATCATCTATTGTCACCACTACCTTATTGTAATGCCCCTTTTACCCCCGGACGGATGCGGGCCTATATATAGCTCATCCCTCTCCCCAAATTAGGGTTAGACAAGATGATAGCTTAAACATGAAGATGAGCTTTGTCTCCCTAGGGTTTCATCCCCTTTGTATCAAGGCACTCTTGAGTGATTTCTACTCTTCATGGATGATTCAAGGCTACCCCTCTCTCATCCAAGTTCTAGTTGAGATCTCCTCACCAATCTCCCACTTGTTAGATTCTACCCAAGGGTCTCTCTAAGAAGTGGTTCTATTGGCTTGGTCTAACCTACCAAGGGAGTAAATTTGGTTTGTGTTGGGTTGTGTGTGTGTGTTCTTGTTTGGATCTTGTGTTCTTCATCCTCTTCCCCCTCATTCATCCACTCACTTGGTCAAATTCGTGGGATCTGGGCACATCCTAGCCCTTAGGCCACATCAAATGGTATCAGAAGCTCTTGGTTAGCCCGGATTTGACCCCCATCCACCCAAATTCGCCCCAAAAATTTTCTCCAAAAAATTCCCAAAAAAAAATAACCCTAAATTGCCTTTGGTCAGATCTGTGATTTTGTTGCGTTTTGAGTGGTTTTGATCCAATAATTTCATGTCCCTGAGGTTGATCTATCTTTCCCCCATCATTTCCCCTTCAATTTCGTCCGATTTCGTGCAAATCCGAGGAGTTTTGGTCCGCCCGTGGTCAAAATCGACGAACAGCTCGAGCTGTTCTTGCTGGCCCGGCACTGCCGGCCAGGACACGGCGGCACTGCCGCTGCGCCTTTCCCCACCCGCGCCCTCCTCGCCTTGATCTGCTGCAGATCGCCCCGCCCACCGCCTCAATCCGCCCCAAGCAGCAGACCGCTCCGCAGCACATCACGCGCAGGCCTTGGCCAACACCACGCCCGCACCTCCCCACGCACAGCATCTCCACGGAGCAATCTGCTCAGCTCGTCCGCACCGGCAGTGCCGGTCGCATCGACCCGGCAGTGCCGGCCTACGCACTCCGGCAGTGCCGCCCGTCCCACCCCGGCAGTGCCGGCCCTGACTGTCTACACTGTTCAAGTTTCGGCCAATTCTGACTCCACTTTTTGCTCCAAATTTTGACAACTTTCCGGTGTCCGTTTGACTCCAAACTTTCACAGTTATCCCTTTTCATATTGACTCTAATTTAGACACCATTTCCGAAATTTTCCGACTCCGAAATTTTGACACCTTCGATCGCTCGTCGTGACCCAAATTTTCGGGCATTGACTTATTTTGCTCGGTTTCCGTTTTGGAGTGCAAGGATTGTCGTTCGAGCTTCCGCGCCTACATCGACACCGCGGCGACACCTTCGGCACCCCGGACTCCGGCGCAACTACGACACCATCGTCGCCATCATCGCAAGTTGTGTGTTCCGACACCGCCTAACATTTTCATATAGGTATAACTTGCTCCCCACCTTGTAGCCCCTCTTCCTTTGCGATCTATCCTATCGAGCATTGCTTATCGAGTGTTGCGAGACATTGCACGTGGCCCCGATTGTGAGGTGTGTGCGTAGTGTGGAGTCAAGCTTTTAAGCAAAACTCGTGTGGCAAGATAGCAAGAGCGAGCTAACGCTAACATAGAGCGTGAAAAAGAAAGAAAAGCACAAAAAGAGTGCAAGTGCCATCATACATACAAAAGAGTGCAAGTGCCACCATAGATACAAAAGAGTGCAAGTGCCACCAAATACAAAAAGAGAAAAAGCTTTTAAGCAAAAGAGAGAAGAGAAGAGAGGTCGCGTGTGAATCTTGTTGTCTCTCAAGTTGCAACCAAAGCTTTGATCTCTTCTTGTGTTAGTGTGACACCGAGCACCCTTACTTTGGGTTCTTACACTTTTCCGCTCATTCCTTGGTCGCACTAACCCTATTCATCTCGTGTGTGAGTTCCACATCATTCGTGTTTCCGTGATCACCATTTGGACATTTGATTTTTGGAGCTTACCCACTCTTAACAACAAACTTGATTTCGGATTTTGACTTTTGGCTTTCCACCATTCCTCACCTACCACCATATTTGCTAGCTTTTGCGTGTGTTTTTGTGTGTGTACCCAACACAAATTGAATTATCTCTTGGTTTAGTTAGTTGACCCAATTCCATCACTTCAAGGTGAGACTTGACGGTAGTTTCTTCCACTAACATCCACCATATAGATACCATCGTGCTAACATGGATAGCGAAGATGAGGATACGGAGGACTACATGGAGCACTTCGAGGAGGATGCCTCCTCAAGCACCACGGATGTGGAAGAACATGTGGAGCTCTACTCCGACTATGGCTCCCCAAGCATCACCGACATCTCCGACATAGAGGAGCTCGACAACGACCATGGCTCCCCAAGCATCACCGACATCTCCGACATCGAGGAGCTCGACAACGACCATGGCTCCCCAAGCATCTTCGACATGGACGACATGGTGGAGCACCACTTTGAGGACGACTTCGACGAGCTCTACATCGACAATAGCTCATCAAGCATGGACGACATGGTGGAGCAACGCCACGCCTACGACATCGACACCATGGCGGAGCCTCACCTAGTCACCTACTTGGCCAATGGAGCTACATATGAAGATAGAGGACCTCAACGATGGCACCATCATATGGATCATCAAGAGCGTCCCCAACATGATCGCCATCGACACACTTCTTCGAGCTCCACGAGGCGCCACCATGAGAGTGCTTATGCACATGATCATCTACGGCGAGTTCATCATATGGAGCATCAAGAGCGTCCTCATCATGATCGTCATCGACACTCGTCTACGAGCTCCACAAGGCGCCCCCATGAGAGTGCTTATGCACAAGATCGTCGACTTCAAGTACACCATATGGAGCATCAAGAGCGCCCCCATCATGAGCGTCATCGACACTCTTCTCCAAGCTCCACAAGGCGCCGCAAGCAACATGCCAAGTCGCATGAGCCATCATCTCGGCATGGCAAGGACCGTCATCGACTCACACCATCTCATGATAGTCGTCGACCACTACCACCTCATGGTCTACATCGACATACGTCACCACATGAGCTTCACCGCCACAAGCCACTTCATGATCGCCATCGACCAACATCCCCCAAGGATCTTCGACGACACTCATCAAGACATGGTGATGAAGCACGACGACGAGAGCCTCGACATGAAGGCGACAAACACCATCATAGGGTGTCCACCACTACAAAGACGGCAAGTGCACATCGCGCATACCTTCCTCATGAGGCGACTTCCACCTCTTGTGCCACCACCACAATGGCCCCTACCTCGTCACATGCCTATGGACTCCGATGCTACAAGTGCAAGCAACAAGGCCACCCTCCACGGGAATGTCCCAATCTCCTATGTGAGGTGTGCAAGGCAAAGGGTCACGTGGCATGGCAATGCACAACGCCAAGTGCCAAGACGCTCTACTTCGACAAGCTACAAGCACAAGTCCCCAAAATGCCTATTGCGCCCACACTTCAAGATGAAGAACTCCAAGGCCATCGCAAGGAGGACGTGGATCCGAGCCTAGCTCTCCTCATCACTACGGCGCCACCGCTTGAGGATGACTTGGGAGGCGATGGAGTTGAGCATGGTGAGCATGGGATTCTCCCTTCACCTACGGAGGCGCATGGAGTTGAGATGGTTGAGCATGGGATTTTCCCTTCAACCAAGGAGGCGCATGGAGATGAGAAAGTCGAGCCTACTCCCCTATGCTTCATTGATGAGTTGGTACCAATCCCATGTGAGGATGAGAGCCACTTAGCCCACTTGAGTGAGAGTGATAGTGAGTTGAGTGACTTCCACCCCATATGTGAGTTTGAGTGCTTCCATTTGGAGGACATGAGTGATACACAAAGTGAGTTGCGAGAGGTAGATGATAGGTCCATGGAGGACATCGCTTTTGCTAACACATTAACCTCTCCCTCGTTTGTGTCTTCTTATGTTGCACTAGGTTCCACGGAGGACGAGTTCCCGCTCATGGAGACGATGTACATGGTGCATGACGATGATGATATCTCACCATGCTTGCTCCAAGACGGACATGTCGACCATATGGATCCTCCTACTTCCACAACACCTACCTCAAATGAGTCGGCCTACAAAGGTAACAACATAGGTGTTGATGATGCCATGATCCCACTAGTGGACATGATGACTTATGAGTGCATGCATGATCTTGATGATACATTTGCTACGTCACATGCTACTTTCATTTTCCCATGCGATACTTTGCTTGATAACATTGTTGATCATGTGGAAGTGAATGTTTGTGATAACATGACCATGCCATGCTATGAGAGCTTCACATTTTCCCCGCTTGCTTGCAATGATAATGATTATGATCATGCTTGTGTTGTGACACCCTTGATGAACACTTGCTCTTTACATAGGGTTGTCGACAACAATGATAACATGTTCCACATGCTTTGCCCCAAATGTTTACACCATTCCATGATCCTTGCATCCAAAATTGTGAACAATTGCTCTTTCTTATGCTTGGTATGCAAGAATGCTTATTTCATTGCCCATGAGATGGCCCCCATAGCCTTCTCTATTTTTGATGATCATGAGTTACCACATGCCATGAATGCACCTTCTTGCCATATGCACCATCGCCATGCATTTCATACTATCTTGATTGACACTAATGGTGATGTGCACAAGGCATGGAACATCATGATGGATGATGTGTTCCTCTACCATGCACACACGCTTTTTGTTCTCTCTATTGTGTGTATAGGTACCCGTACGACAACTTCCACCGCTACGGAGCATGAGCTCACGAAACGCGCAATTGAGAGCTACCCCAACACGGATGAGATACATGATCCAACCCACGGGATTCACGCCAAAGGGTATGTTCCCAAACGCCTTCGCCCTCATGTGTTTCCGGCTTGTCTTGTCGAGCTTCCGGTTTGGACCAATGCCTCGTCACCTCTTTTGCTTCTTATGCAACATATCTTGACACATCTTGTTGGCACAATGGTTGTTGTATGTCTTGATGTTATCATCATACACTCCAAGAATCTCAAGGACCATGTAATACATGTGAGAGACACATTATGCATCTTGTGCCACATGTCACTCATAAAGTTGCTCTTCTTTGGATTTCTCATTTCACCTTTGGCAATTGAAATGGATTCTTTGACACTTGAGGATACCCATACTTGGCTCACGCCAACCATACTTTCCCAAGCTAGAAGTCTCCATAGCTTTGCCATTGCATATAACAATTTTGCCCCAAATTTTGCCGCCAATACTTGCCTTTTGTTTGTTCCATTTGTTTGGGACAATGGTACACCACACATTTTTGACACCTTACAACTCTTACATGCACAAATTTTTGCCCTTCCAAATTTTGGATACATCGACACACTTTTGTTTCCCATTTTTGCCAAATGCCTCTTGGAGAAACGACTTGATGCTTCGTATTTGATTGAGAGCCTCTTATTTGCCGATCACCAAATTGGCATCCACAAGCTTTCCATTTGCAAGTTGTTTTTCCCCAAGTTCTTCTTCGACCGCGACTTTGTCCACCCATCACTACATGGGAGAACCGTCATGGCCTACATCATCGTTGAGGAGGAACAAGAGTCGAGGACGACTCTTCCCCAAGGGGGGGGAGATGATGCGGGGTGGCCTTCGGACACCTCCACCTCAAGACCGTCAAGTGCAGCCCCGCCTATCGTTGACGCTACACCATGGCCAACGAGTCCCCCAAGTGGACCAACAACACAAACCCACGCCATATATGTCAAGGTGAACTCCTTCCTCTCTATGGGCGACCTCGACATAACCTTGGACGGATTGCTACCTCATGCCTATGTCTATATGTCGTTAGGTACCAATCTCGTCAAGGAACCGAAGGGAGCGTCAAGGAGCCGAGGAGAGGGAAGCCACATGGTTCATGGAAGAAGAAGGGAGGACCGAAGAAGAAGAATCAGAAGAAGGAGAAGGGCTCCAGCCGCCAGCCACGACAAGGCCGGCACTGCCGCCCCCACTTGGCCGGCACTGCCGGTGGGCGCACCCCGGCACTGCCGGCCCATCTTCCCCGGCACTGCCGGCCCCACCGGCACTGCCGCCCGAACATGCCGGCACTGCCGGCCCCTCGAAGTCAACTTCATCCCAACCGTCTATTTATCATCTATTGTCACCACTACCTTATTGTAATGCCCCTTTTACCCCCGGACGGATCCGGGCCTATATATAGCTCATCCCTCTCCCCAAATTAGGGTTAGACAAGATGATAGCTTAAACATGAAGATGAGCTTTGTCTCCCTAGGGTTTCATCCCCTTTGTATCAAGGCACTCTTGAGTGATTTCTACTCTTCATGGATGATTCAAGGCTACCCCTCTCTCATCCAAGTTCTAGTTGAGATCTCCTCACCAATCTCCCACTTGTTAGATTCTACCCAAGGGTCTCTCTAAGAAGTGGTTCTATTGGCTTGGTCTAACCTACCAAGGGAGTAAATTTGGTTTGTGTTGGGTTGTGTGTGTGTGTTCTTGTTTGGATCTTGTGTTCTTCATCCTCTTCCCCCTCATTCATCCACTCACTTGGTCAAATTCGTGGGATCTGGGCACATCCTAGCCCTTAGGCCACATCATTTTCTCTGCAAACAATCATCTTCCACACAATACGGTTAATCCTTTGTTACAGCAAGCCAGTGAGATTGACAACCTCACTATTTCGTTGGGGCAAAGTACTTTGGTTGTGTTGTGCAGGTTCCACGTTGGCGCCGGAATCCCTGGTGTTGCGCCGCACTACATCCCGCCGCCATCAACCTTCAACGTGCTTCTTGGCTCCTCCTGGTTCGATAAACCTTGGTTTCTTTCTGAGGGAAAACTTGCTGCTGTGCGCATCATACCTTCCTCTTGGGGTTCCCCAACGAACGTGTGAAATACACGCCATCAATCCCCAAGCTTAGTTCCTACTCGCCCTCGAGTAGGTAAACGATAACAAGGATAATTTCTGAAGTGACATGCTATCATAATTTTAATCAATACTATTGTAAAGCACATGAGATGAATGCAGCGATTCGAAGCAATGATGAAGATAATGAGTAAACAACCTGAACCATATAGCAAAGACTTTTCATGAATAATACTTTCAAGACAAGCATCAATAAGACTTGCATAACGGTTAACTCATAAGCAATAAATTCTTAGTAGAAAGCTTTGAAACAACACAAAGGAAGATATAAGTTTCAGCGGTTGCTTTCAACTTCAACATGTATATCTCATGGATAATTGTCAACACAAAGTAATATAACAAGTGCAATAGGTAAACATGTAAGAATCAATGCGCGCAGTTTACACAAGTGTTTGCTTCTAAGATAGAAAGAATAGGTAAACTGACTCAACAATAAAGTAGAAGATAGATCCTTCGCGAGAGGAAGCATGGATTACTATTTTTGTGCTAGAGCTTTTCATTTTGAAAACAAGAAACAATTTTGTCAATGGTAGTAATAAATCATATGTGTTATGTATAAGATATCCTATAAGTTGCAAGCCTCATGCATAGTATACTAATAGTGCCCGCACCTTGTCCTAATTAGCTTGGATTAACACGGATTATCATTGCATAACATATGTTTCAACCAAGTGTCACAAAGGGGTACCTCTATACCGCTCGTACAAGGGTCTAAGGAGAAGGTTCGCATTGGATTTCTCGCTTTTGATCATTCTCAACTTAGACACCCATACCGGGACAACATAGACAACAGATAATGGACTCCTCTTTTAATGCTTAAGCATTCAACAACAGGTAATATTCTCATAAGAGATTGAGGTTTTGTGTCCAAACTGAAACTTCCACCATGATTCATGGCTTTAGTTAGCGGCCCAATGTTCTTCTCTAACAATATGCATACTCAAACCATTTGATCATGAAAATCGCCCTTACTTCGGACAAGACGAACATGCATAGCAACTCACATGATATTCAACAAAGGTAAAAGAGTTGATGGCGTCCCCAGAAACATGGTTACCGCTCAACAAGCAACTTATTAAGAAATAAGATACATAAGTACATATTCTTCACCACAATAGTTTTTAAGGCTATTTTCCCATGAGCTATGTGTAAATGCAAAGAATAGAAGTTTAAAGGTAGCACTCAAGTAATGTACTTTGGAATGGCAGAGAAATACCATGTGGTAGGTAGGTATGGTGGACACAAATGGCATAGTTTTTGGTTCAAGGATTTGGATGCACGAGAAGAATCCCTCTCAATACAAGGCTTAGGCTAGCAAGGTTGTTTGAAGCAAACTCAAGTATAAATGGTACAGCAAGACTCACATATGAACATATTGTAAGCATTATAAGACTTTACATTGTCTCCTTGTTGTTCAAACACCTCAACCAGAAAATATCTAGACTTAGAGAGACCAATCATGCAAACCAAATTTTAACATGCTCTATGTAGTTCTTCATTAATAGGTACAAAGTACATGATGCAAGAGCTTAAACATGATATATATGAGCACAACAATTGCCAAGTATCAAATTATTCAAGAAATTATACCAATTACCACATGCGGCATTTTCCATTTCCAACCATATATCAATGAACGAGGTAGTTCAACCTTCGCAATGAACATTAAGAATAAAGCTAAGAACACATGTGTTCATATGCAACAGCGGAGCGTGTCTCTCTCCCACACAAAGAATGCTAGGATCCGATTTTATTCAAACAAAAACAAAAATAAAAGCAAACAGACGCTCCAAGCAAAGCACATAAGATGTGACTGAATAAAAATATAGTTTCACTAGAGGTGACCTGATAAGTTGTCGATGAAGAAGGGGATGCCTTGGGCATCCCCAAGCTTAGATGCTTGAGTCTTCTTAAAATATGCAGGGATGAACCACGGGGGCATCCCCAAGCTTAGACTTTTCACTCTTCTTGATCATATTGTATCATCCTCCTCTCTTGACCCTTGAAAACTTCCTCCACACCAAACTCAAAACAAACTCATTAGGGGTTAGTGCATAATTGAAAATTCATATATTCAGAGGTGACATAATCATTCTTAACACTTCCGGACATTGCACAAAGCTACGAAAGTTAATGGAACAAAGAAATCCATCAAACATAGCAAAACAGGCAATGCGAAATAAAAGGCAGAATCTGTCAAAACAGAACAGTCCGTAAAGACGAATTTTCCAGGGGAACTTAACTTGCTCAGATGAAAATGCTCAAATTGAATGAAAGTTGCGTACATATCTGAGGATCACGCACGTAAATTGGCCGATTTTTCTGAGTTACCTACAGAGAACCCTGCCCAAATTCGTGACGAGCAAGAAATACGTTTCTGCGTAGTAATCCAAATCTAGTATTGACTTTACTATCAAAGACTTTACTTGGCACAACAATGCAATAAAATAAAGATAAGGAGAGGTTCCTACAGTAGTAACAACTTCCAAGACTCAACAAAACAGTAGCAAAATAAAACATGGGTTATCTCCCAAGAAGTGCTTTCTTTATAGCCATTAAGATGGGCTCAGTGATTTTAATGATGCTCTCGTGAAAAATAGAAAATGAAGCAAAATGAGCATCAAGAAGAAAATTCAAAACACATTTAAGCCTAACCCACTTCCTATGCATAGGAATCTTGTAGACAAATAAATTCATGAAGAACAAAGTGACAAGCATAGGAAGATAAAACACGAGTAACTTCAAAAAATTTAGCATATAGAGAGGTGTTTTAGTACCATGAAAATTTCTACAACCATATTTTACTCTCTCATAATAATTTCCAGTAGCATCATGAACAAACTCAACAATATAGCTATCACATAAAGCATTCTTATCATGATCCACATGCATAAAAGTATCATTACTATCCACATAAGCATAATCATTACTATTAATTGTAGTGGGAGCAAATTCAATAAGATAGCTATCATTATTATTCTCATCACCATAATCATCGTATATAGGAGGCATATTGTAATCATAATTAATTTCCTCCTCCATGCTTTGGGGACTAAAAATATCATGCTCCTCAAAACCAGCTTCCCCAAGCTTAGAACTTTCCATAGCATTAGCAACAATGGTGTTCAAAGCATTCATACTAATAACATTGCCATTAGCATGCATATAAAGTTCCATAGGTTTTTTAATTTTCTCTTCAAACACCTCATGTCCTAACTCAAGATAAATACTATAAAGATCTCTAATATTTTTATTGTTTTCCATTAAGCCTAACTAGTGAAGTCACACAACTTAGTATTTTCAGGAGTATTCATTTTAGCCGTAATAAAAATAAACTAAACAAACAGGATAAAATAAAGTAAAAACAAGTAACTAATTTTTTTGTGTGTTTTTGATATAAGAAGCAAACAAAACAGAAAATAAAGTAAAGTAAAGCAAGACAATAACAAAGTAAAGAGATTGGATGTGGAAGACTCCCCTTGCAGCGTGTCTCGATCTCCCCGGCAATGGCGCCAGAAAATATGCTTGATGCGTGCAATTAACACACGTCCGTTGGGAACCCCAAGAGGAAGGTGTGATACGTACAGTAGCAAGTTTTCCCTCAGAAAGAAACCAAGGTTTATCGAACCAGGAGGAGCCAAGAAGCACGTTGAAGGTTGATGGCGGCGAAGTGTAGTGCGGCGCAACACCGGGGATTCCGGCGCCAACGTGGAACCTGCACAACACAATCAAAGTACTTTGCCCCAACGTAACGGTGAGGTTGTCAATCTCACCGGCTTGCTCGTAAACAAAGGATTAAACGTATTGTGTGGAAGATGATGATTGTTTGCGAAGAACGAGTAAAGAAAAATTGCGAGTAGATTGCATTTCGGATGTAAAGAATGGACCGGGGTCCACAGTTCACTAGTGGTGTCTCTCCCATAAGATAAATAGCATGTTGGGTGAACAAATTACGGTTGGACAATTGACAAATAAAGAAGGCATAACAATGCACATACATATATCATGATGAGTACTATGAGATTTAATCGGGGCATTACGACAAAGTACATAGACAGCTATCCGACATGCATCTATGTCTAAAAAGTCCACTTTCGGGTTATCATCCGAACCCCTTCCGGTATTAAGTTGCAAGCAACGAGATAATTGCATTAAGTATGGTGCGTAATGTAATCAACACAAATATCCTTAGACAAAGCATCGATGTTTTATCCCTAGTGGCAACGACACATCCACAACCTTAGAACTTTCGTCACATCGTCCCGGATTCAATGGAGGCATGAACCCACTATCGAGCATAAATACTCCCTCTTGGAGTTACAAGTATCAACTTGGCCAGAGCCTCTACTAGCAACGGAGAGCATGCAAGAACATAAATAACATATATGATAGATTGATAATCAACTTGACATAGTATTCAATATTCATCGGATCTCAACAAACACAACATGTAGCATTACAAATAGATGATCTTGATCATGATAGGCAGCTCACAAGATCTAACATGATAGCACAATGAGGAGAAGACGACCATCTAGCTACTGCTATGGACCCATAGTCCAGGGGTGAACTACTCACACATCGATCCTGGAGGAGTCCTCCCGGGAGATGATTCCCCTCTCCGGCAGGTGCCGGAGGCGATCTCCTGAATCCCCCGAGATGGGATTGGCGGCGGCTGCGTCTCTGGAAGGTTTTCCGTATCGTGGCTCTCGGTACTGGGGGTTTCGTGACGAAGGCTTTAAGTAGGCGAAGAGGTAGGTCAGGGGGCGTCACGAGGGGCCCACACGCTAGGGCCGCGAGGCCAGGACCTAGGCCGCGCCGCCCTGTTGTGTGGCCGCCTCGTCGCCCCACTTCGTTTCCCGTTCGGACTTCTGGAAGCTTCGTGGAAAAATAAGCCCCTGGGCGTTGATTTCGTCCAATTCCGAGAATATTTCCTTACTAGGATTTACGAAACCAAAAACAGCAGAAAACGACAATCGGCTCTTCGGCATCTCGTCAATAGGTTAGTGCCGGAAAATGCATAATAATGACATATAATGTGTATAAAACATGTGAGTATCATCATAAAAGTAGCATGGGACATAAGAAATTATAGATACGTTTGAGACGTATCACCATCCAGCGCCCATGAAAGAGGATCCAGCCGGAACTTCCGCCCCGAGCGACCGGAACTTCCGCCCAAGTTCCGCCCTAGTTCCGAAAATGCGCCAAAACACCCCTGGATGTTACTGCGAGGAAATCGGCCGTTTTTGGAACTAGACCGGAAGTTGGCCGGAACTTCCGCCCCAACCGGAACTTCCGGCCTCCAGGACCGGAACTTCCGCCCATATACCTCCAAGATGTTGTCCAGCCCCAAGTGAAGGGAATCCAGCCCGAACTTCCGCCCAGGACGACAGGAACTTCCGCCTGCTCGACTTTCAGCACAACAGCACTTTTCAGCATGTAACTTACCCCTTCGCCCCACCAACTATAAATAGCCTTGTTGGCTCAGATCTGAGATTAGACTTGATGTGAAATTAAACCTCGAGCTTTGCTCTTGCCCCATGTGGGAAACCCTACCATAGACCCTAGATCCGGTATCACTCGATCTCCTTGTCGAATTCTTGTGATCTCTTTGGTGACTTCTATCAACAGTTGGTCTTTTGCTTGCACTTCTGCCTTTGGGTTTTTGCTTGCACTTCTATCAACCTTGGTCTTTTCACCCTTCTAGATCTCTCGGGTTCGATTCGTCGATCTCTTTGCGGGACTTCTACCGGAAGGTCTTTTCCTGCAACCTCTATAGAGTTGGTGGTTCGGGCCAACGAGGACAAACCGATTCGTGTGCGTGTGTGAGTTTGTATCCCCGATTCCCCTACGTGTTCTTCGTGTTCTTCACGTTCTTCCACCTCACCCACGAATTCCACCCAAATCCGTGAAGATCGGGAACACCCTTGGGCTTAGCCCTTATCACACGGCCTTGCATGCAACAACGCCATCTCACTGTGGCAATCGAAAGGAGGCCAAGAGGATCAAGAAGGGCTAGCCAGGGGCGAGATGCAACCTGTCAACAACCACGCTGGAGGGACACGCCTCCACCGCCACCTGCGGACACATGGCGGACGCATGGACCGGAGCAAACCATGCCCTCCTGCCTTGGCTGAGGCCGAGCAGGCTCGTGAAGCTCCCGTGTTCGCGCTGCAGTACAGGCGCCGCCGTCAACGCCACACGCAGCAACCCTTCCACCCACCAGGAATAGCACAGGCGAGCCTGCAGCCAGTCCGTCCGGACCCATATGGCCCCCGAACCCATCTGGAACAGGCGGGCGCCGCCATAGGCCACCACGCTACTCGTGACCAAGCAGCCCCGACGCTACCCATCGCGCCGCCACCCGTGTAGACGCGACGCCGCCGAAACCCTTACTAACCTAGGTGCATCGCCGTCGAATGAGGAGGGCCCTCGTCTTCCTCCAACGTGAGCGGGGAAAGGCTGTTGTGTCATCGTTCGTTGGCACCACGAGGGCTTTGCCCGGTGGAGGAGGAGAAGGAGGCTACGCTGGTTGGGTTTCGCCTGCCCGTCACCCGTGGGAGCGACGGGTACCGGTTCGGGAAATGAGGGCTTGCTTTGTCCGCTCCAATTTATGTGTGATACACAAATAAATACTTTCATATTGACCACAACGGAAAAATCAACATAAAAATACTATACATCATACTACCTCCGTTCCTTTCTATAGTGCCTATAGATTTTTGGCATTTGTTTCAGAATATAAGGTTGTAGCTTAGCTTTTTTCAATTACACCCTCCCCGTTCAGCTCCCAAATCGTTCAGGTCCCAAATTTGTTATGATAAGTTAGTAAGATATGGATTTCCCCATTTTTACGTTGATCTCAAATCGTTCAACTAGGGGTCTTGTGTAAAAAATACTCTTACGCTAATTTCCGTGCCAAAAAACTATAGGCACTATAGAATGAAACAGAGGGAGTATATAATTTTCTTCCATTCTTCTTGACTTCTAGGATATGACAAAATTTATGTATATAATTTTATTTAAACATAATTATACTCAAATAACACACCCCTATTGTTTATGTATATAATTTTATTTAAACATAATTATACTTGTAACCCCATTGTGATACAATATATCATAGCAATGCTATATACAATCTCGTTTTTTAAGTCGTGACATCATATGTGATACAGAAATTTAATTTGGCTCCCAGATGCATATGCTCTCTCTAGAAAAAAAAATTATATTCGAGTCCACCCCACTACCTTAACTGGTTCAAATCCGATAGAACCAGTTACACAGATCGTCGTAAAACTATTATCTAACCCGCTTCCGAATTGTCAAACACGGAGTAACATATTGCGTCTTTCTAAAAAGGCTTATTATATTTTGGAATATATGTAAGTAAAATGCAATATGAAGATATCGTGCCAATTCTGGTCCCCTGTTTCGGAGGAATATAAATAAATTAGTTCTTACTGAATCCACACGTTGAGTTATGTTTGACACACATGTACGTTGTTTTTCATCATTATCTCCCCTACGTTTACAAGCCCATAACAGTTCCAAATTAACATTCGAACCCATAAGTTAACTTTGATAACTCCAAAAATCTTGAAATAGCTCCTTTCACCAACTGATCAAATATTTTGCAGTCTCTGCCAGAATTGACTCTGGCTGGCAAAAAAGGTTGCCCAATGAACCTGTCAAATCCTACCCTGTCACATCTTAAATGTCTCGTTTCATTCCAACGGGTGCTGCTGCACATCCACTTTGATGGGTGACAGATACTAGCTCCGTTCCAAAATATCATAACGTTATCTAGATGCATCTAGACCCATTTTGATGTGAAGATACAACTGTCAGGAAAAATTGCGTATTTTCGAACGGAGGGAGTACATCATACCTGCCACAGCCCATTGCTGTGACCAGACAGCAGCACACAGGTCTGCAGGAGGCCAATGAAAACATACCCTTACCAGAAACACACTATCTTACCATGTTACAAGGGAGGGTGGTGAGTCTTAGCAGATCCTTTTGGTTTTAGCATTTTTTCTTCCATGGTCTATCCAAACCCCAAGCAAGTACTCACCACCCCTGTTTTAGTACCTGACCTCTCTTCATTCAGGTTTTGCATAAAGCGAATTTCAGTACCTAGTTTCAACTGTGTTGTTCTCTTAGAAGCCCAAGTTTCTTAGTATGGTCATGTTTTTGACTTGTATTATGTGTTTATCTTATCATGTTAGGTTTTTCATGACCAGGACCATGTCCCAGAAGAATTCCTGGACTCCGGATGGGGAACCTGTGCTCAGGGGATGTTTTATTTTACTGTAAAATCATGCTCATTGGCCCGCCGGTATAAAAGTGTTGAAGCTTCTACCCTGTTGATGGCAAACATGGTAGGAGTCTTGGTTAAATGATGCAGCCTTTACAGAGTTGGTATTATTTAATTAGAAATTGGATAGAAGTAAATTCAGTATTATTATTCCTCACCATCCTGGATGAACGACGAATCTGCCTGTTTGTATTGCCCAATTCACCTTGTCAGTCCCGAGCGAGTTGGCAACAACATGAGTCACCCGATCATCAATCTGGTTCGTGCACACTGCACCAAACTGTTCTGCACTCTGCCATAGAGGATGCATGTGGGGGTTAGCCTCTCCAACAGGGAAAATCCGGCTAAAGACAATACGGCAGCCAACGAGGATCCTCCGCTGCTCAGATGCTAGTATGCTCCGCACATCAGCATCATTGAGGTTGGGATGAGAGAAGAAGTTTTGGTGAATGCGTCCAATAACCTATTTCAAGGTGTGATAAGTCTGTCAGTATCAAGTTGTATTTCAAAGTTAAGATGAGGAAAAGATCCATCATACCGCCAGTGAAGAAGCGAGAGTGCCATCCTCTGGCCTTTCATCTCGATCAATTTCAAGAAGTGATGGTCCAGGAAGACCAAATTGCCGTCTGCTGCAGGGAAAATAGGTGTATCTACAGAAAACCATCCACAGAAGGGCTTAGTAAGATGCACTCTATTCCTTCACGCTCGGGCAAACGTTTGGCAGAGATACATACCTCTCTACAACAATCATGTTGTTTTTGTTGTGTGGCCAGACTCTCACAGAGTCATCGATGATCACTACTGCAGATTCCATCCCCAATACCCCGTCGAGATCTTTACTTTTCGGTACGCGGTCATCACCGTCAAATGTATCGCCATCACCACCTCTTGAGTTGCCATCACCACCTCTTGAGATGACTCTCCCAGCAAACAGGGCCCCAGTAGGGTCAAGAACCTTAGCCATCTCAGTGGCATACAGTTTGTTCCCCATTGTGTACAGATGTAACTCGTAAAGCTTACTCGCCTACAGCATAAAAGCATCAAATAGAACAACATTCAACACAAAGTAGCAAAGGCATCCATGAGCAGTTATGACAAATCTAAGACAGCAAACCTTCTCAAGAAAGTTCCATATTCCTGGTCTCAGTTTGGTCCACATTTGCATATGATGGAAACGGAACAGATGACGCTCTGGCCTCTCCCGGTCTTGTTCTTCTTTCTTCCGCAGAATCTCTTCATGAATAGGATCCACTTCTATAAACTGAATTGGAAGTGCACAATACTAAGTTAATGAACTCTTCAAATAGTGAAAGAGGTCAAGCCATAGGCTACAGTACAATACCTTAGCGGAATTGAGGAGAGTGTGATCCAAGTCAAGCACTAAACAAAGTTTCCTTGCTGAAAACATTTTGTGCTGTTCCATGATCCGTCTTGCCCTTTCCTTCTGAATGAGAGCCTTCTGCTGGTCATCATAACCATTAAGGAGATCATCAAGATCCCCCCATTGGTTAGCTGGTGGCGCAGCACCAAGTGTTGTACCAGGAGCAGCATTAGTTGCTCCATCAGCATCGGGATCATTCTGTCCAGCAGCTAGTGTTGGATCTGCCCTATTTACACTGACTGAAGTTTGCTGAGAAGTAACAAGTGATGAAGCAGCTAACTGTGAATTAGAGACAGGATCCACCGTACTTGTGCTCATGATGGATGGCCGAGCAATGTTGGACAACGAGACTGGTTGAGAAGGCAAAGCACTAGTCTGGAAATGCTCTGCCAGTTGTTCGCGGTTAATCAAAATGTCTTTGCTATCTGGCAGGACAATTTCATTGCTTTTGGCTTGCTCGGCGCTTGTTGTATCGTTCTTCTGCGTGCTGTTATTGTGGAGGACACGGCGAGGATCACGAGGTTTCATGCGTATTACTCCAGCGTCATTTTGTGAGCTCTACAGATACAGCAAAACTTATGATCAGCACAATCTTAAAATAAACCAAGGAATTAGCACTAATTGAAGATTAGTTCAAGTAACTATTGATACTGGATAATCTAAAAGTTCATATAACCTCAGCAAAAATTAGTTCAAGTAACCTACTAATACTACATAACCTATTCAAAATTAAGCATTGTGATTTCAAATAATGAAATCGAAGTCACTATATACTGGAATTTATCAAGAAAAGATAAGTGCAGTAGCAAGAGCTTTACCACAGGGGTTGTTTGCATGGGACCTTGTGGCCTATTAGAAGGAATTTGTGCAACTTCTGTCTTGAGAGCATTGCCAGGTGGTATAACCATGCCAGCAGTGACATTACTTACAATGCAACTAGAGATACCACCTGAAGCAGTTACCATCTGCTGAGTTTCTGAAGCTGACCTCTTTTGCTGTTCCATTTGAATCCAATTCATGAGCACTGTCGGGTTCACAGCAATGTCCTTAAGCACTGCAGGCAATGAAGTAAATGGAGCAGCACTGGTCTGTGGAACTGAATTAGGTTGAAAGGTGTGGAGGGTTCCAGTACTTATTCCTGCACTATTTGTGATACTACTTGCATTGCTAATAAGTTGACTATCCGTCCTCATATTAGGATTTCCTGTTCTCTTGGTTTCAAGAATTGTATTCTGATTTGATTGAACCCTGCCAATTGAATAGGAGCAAATGTTACTTCCATCTGTACCTGGTGGTACCTGCATGTCTCTGGAATTCTCGGTACCCCCTCTAGTTCTTTTCAATGCACTTTCATCCATCAAAGGTTGGCCAACTGCCTTGTGCTTGCGATTATTATTTGATACTACACCTCCCAAGGTAACATCTTTGGAAAGATTCGGTTCTGCAAAATTCACACGTCGATTTGAATCTGCAGTACCACTAGGATCACGGTTCAAAAACCTGAGCCTTGGATCTCTACTTTTAGCCAAAGACTTCAGAGCATGGTTAGGTCCTGAAATAGAATGCTCAATTTGTTTGGCATAACCTAGAGAACCAACTGCAAAACTGTCATTGGTACTGACTGCACTAGGTCGCGTATCAGGTATCAGGTTCACACTTGGCACAGCAGTCTTATTATTAGAAGCTGAAAAGCTTGAAATATCACCAAATATGTCACTATCTTTGTCTCCAGATTTATCCCCATCACCGGATGGGGTTGGGCTTGGAAGATCATCACTTGCAAAAGTAGACTTCTGGCTGTACTTCTGGCGGTATGAAGAAAAATCCTTCAGCGCATCATTCATGGATGCATACAGAACCTTTTTTGAAGACTCAACTCTTTCAGTCAAAGATCTTTCAGGTGCCATTGGAAATGCTCCAAATCCAATGGGTTTTGGCACAGGAAAAGGTGGTGCATTATCTCGGGTTGGTGAGGGCAAGCTATTTTCGTCGTAATCTGCATGAAGATCCAACAAGGGGCTAACCATTCTATTCTTTGCCGGCATCTCCATCGAAGGCAAGCTAGAGCCACTAAATGGATTTCCTACTGCTGATTCAAAAGGTGGTCTCTCTGATGGAACAACAACATTCGCTGTGTTAGTGCCAGAATTGACATTTGGACCATTGGCATTGCCTTTTCCATCCTCAAAAACTAACTGTCTCACACGACTATCGAGCTGTCAAAAGAAAAGAAACCCAGAAAGTCAGCTTTAGAGCACAACCTACTTACAATGAGGCACAAGAGCTACGAAAAATACAAACCTCATCTCGCTGGCCGGGTGTTAGCATGTCGGAATATCTGTTCTTTATGTGAAAAAACAACCTAGCAATTTCATAGGAGACCATTTAGGTTATAGAGGTAAAAATCAGTTTCATTCAGTAAATTATTATTAGCAAAAGATGAATTCAGTTTACTTCAAGAGCATGTTCTTGTTCTGGTCCCTCTTCGGCACCGCATATGAATTAGCCACCTACAACAATGAAAAAGATGTGAGCCTTACGGTTCAGAAAGGAGACAAGCCAAGAGTCAGTCTTACAGTGGTGATGGTGTCAATTCCAACAAACGCCTGGTGCACAAGTGCATCAAGCATAGGCATGGGGCTACCGCTCTCTGGGAACAGCGGCTTCAGGCCCTCAAAGCAAGCGCGCAGGCGTGCACACGAGCCCTCAAATGACCTACAACAGAACATGAATGACTTATATCTCTCAGCAACTGAATCAAACACCAAGCACATTATCTTTGCCATGAAACATCAGCCATACTTCTCAGCTTCCTCGGTAGAAACCATCTCAAGCTCCTCCAGTATACTCCCCACGCTCTGGTCAAAATCCACCTCCTCCTCATCCTCATCGACGGCCACAGCAGCAGTATTGCTACTCCCCTGCACAACCACCGTCTCCAACTTCTCCGGCAGATCAGAGTCCAAGTCGATGGTCTCTGGGTGCATACTCGGAGGGGAAGAGGAGCTCTGTACGGCCTCACCTTCCTCAATCTCGCCCTCTTCCTTCTCCTCGTCCGAGGTGTCCACGAGGTGCTCCACCTCGTCCTCGTCAGAAGCAGGCCGCGGAACGAGCGGCTTGTTCTGCACGGCCTGCGCCCACGCAAAGCTGTGGAACGCTGGCGCGTAACTCCGGGACATGGTATATCCCATCCAAACCCTAGATCTCGGGGCCGCCGCCGACGCGGCCGTTCCGGCGGAGGTGGCGCCGCCGGACGACTCCTTAAAGTCTGCGGCACTAATCTCTTCGAGCGACTCGGATGAATCGCCGTCGGACGTGTCCCCGCCGCCACCGGCGGTAACGAGGTCCCCACCTGGCGCGACCACCGCCGACCGCGGGCGCTCCCTCGTCATCAGCACGACCAGCCTCTCCTCGTCCTTAGGCGTGACCGTCAACGCGCATGTGCCGTCCCCGGCGAGCAGCTCCGGCGATGCGGGGTGGGGGGGGGGGGGGGCGACAAACCGCCTCCCAGCTCTCGTTTTATCCGGCGACCAGGAGCTCAATCCGCAGCTCCCGGCGGCGCCGAGCAACCCAGCAGCCACCGAAACACAGCAATCGATCAGAGCACCGTCAGATTCGCGAGGCCCCGCAACGGATTGCGCTGGATCGGAGGCGCGCACGAGGGTAGAAGAGAAGACAGCGCGACGCCAGATTTCAGGGTGGCCGGTGGAGCTCGTGAGGCTTGGGCAGAAACTTATACAGAACCGGAGTTTGAATCGGACCGTTTGTGTTTGATTTCAACGGGGTCGGATGCGGACACGTCGCGCCGGGCCTGTGGCCTCACAGGGGTGGGGTTAGTTAACGGACGTTAAAAACGGCGGCTTTGCTTCTGCCATGTTCATATGTTCATTCGCCACTCCCCTGCTGCTTTTGTTGGGTTTATAATCATGGAATCCAAGCGCTAGATACTACTGCATTCATGCTTCTCGTATTCCCTCCCTATCCTACATGTTTATGTGGGTAATACGTATTCCCAGTTGCTAAATGGTGCTCGGAGGCTCGTTGACACTTTTGAGCCTCCGTTTCATGTCTGTTCGATGTACAAGAAAGTTGTGCTTGATCACACCCGTCGATCCACCCGTTGTACATGCCCCACGTCCTGACAAAAACGTCGCTGATGCTCCCCACTGCACATGCCCTACACCCGCGTCTCGGCGTCGGCGAGAGCACTCTGTCGCGGCTCCAAACACCCTTGCGGGAGCACTCCCGGCGAGAGCCTCCACATTGCGCTCGCCCGCTCCGCGTGAGCCTCGGCTTCGCCTGCGACGACCTCCACGGCAGCGGAAACAATAGCATGAGGGCAATATTCGTTCCCGACTCACCGGCGGCGCGGCCTTCTCTGCCCCGAAGGCGACATATCGCGACGCAGCTTCCCGCAGTACCAGACTCCATGCAACAATGTCGACCCTCGGGCTCGTTACTTCTGCTCTCGGCGGAGGTGGTGCCCAATGTGCATGGCAGTCCCCGGCTCTGACACAGCTCTATCCGGCGAGTCCTCGGCGAAGTAGTGGTTGGCCGACGTGTAAGATGTTGAAATATTGAGCCCATATGAAGTGACCCAAATTAGATTTTAGATTTCCCTATAAATCTCAAAGCCCACGTAGTGGCAGCCTATGTGAGTTTGAGCCCAAGTTGGTGGCAGCTCACTAGGAGTGGCAAGAGGTGGGAAGTTTAGTCCCACATGGAAAGTTGGGAAGAAGTTAGACCACCTTATAAGGTGGATTGTTCCACCACTAGTAAGTGAGCGAGAAGAGGAGTGGTACACGTGCGCTCCTCCTCCTCGTTCACTCGTCTCGACGCGCCGCGGCGCGGCGTGGGCGTGGCCCACGTTGCCTAGGGTTTCCTGGGCCTATATAATCTCTTGCCCGACTACCGCAGAAACACATCCAATACACGAGTTATGGTTTACACCTCTCTGTACTTGCGCCACCATCGTAGCCTACTCCATCCCGCCCGCCGGCGTGCACCGGCGAACAGGAGAGCAGGTCTCCGGAACAGCTCGCCTTTGCGATCCTATACGGGAGAGGGCGAATTAGGTTTTTGGGAAGCGCTATGCGCGACTGTTCAAGCTCTTCATCACGGGTCGTCTTCCGTCGAAGTCGGGCGATGCTGCCTACCGTCGCCTTCAACGTCATCTACTTCGACCCATCGTCAACAACGTTACTGATGCGACTTCAACTACTACACCTCCACCGCCACCGTCACCGTCACCAGATCGGTACGTGCGACATATCTCGATCTGTTTAGTGATCGATGCTTTACTGTTTGCGCTGCTACTATTCATGTTGATTAATGCATCTAGTATGTTCGAGTTCCACATGTTAGTAGTTGTTGTCATTGAAAGAACATCTCTCGGTTTATGTTTTGAATGTTTGATGTCAATATATATATATATGTGTGTGTGTGTGTGTGTGTGTGTGTGTGTGTGTGTGTGTGTGTGTGTGTGTGTGTGTGTGTGTGTGTGTGTGTGTGTGTGTGTGTGTGTGTGTGTGTGTGTGTGTGTGTGTGTGTGTGTGTGTGTGTGTGTGTGTGTGTGTGTGTATGGTTGTTTTTTGTGTGGAAAAACAAGACAAAAGGAAGTAGGAAAATATACACCAGGCCGGATATTTGCAAAATATCCGGCCCCCAAAAATTGGCTAAGGACTTTCTGGTGAGTGGCTCAGTACTACCCTGGATCAGGGCCGGACTTTTGCCGGATTTTTTCCAGAAGCCGGATTTTCCGGGGGGGGGGGGGGGATTATCCGGCCCCTACTTATACCGGATTATCCGGCCCCTGTTTTCACCCAACGGCTGGATTTTTGAGGGGGTTTTTATACCCCCTTCTTCCTCCTTCCTAAGCTGCTCAAATTCCTGCCAAGTTCATCACCATTAGAGCCACCTCAAGAAACACAAGAATAACAAGATCTCCTCCTCCACCCAACCAAAGCTCTTGATCTTTGGAGATTCGAAGGAGAAGACCCCGATCTACATCTTCACCGAGGCGATTTGCATTTCCCCCTCATATGCTTGAGGGCCCCTGTGCTAGTGTTCCTCTTTTGGGAAACCCTAGTTGTTTGTAGTTGATATTGTTGTTGTTGTTGTTGTTACAGATTTGGGAGCCTCCAATTTGGTTGTGGATGTGTGCCCCAAGAACCTTGTAAAGTCCCGGTTTCCGCCTCGAGGAAATCCCTTATTGGAAGTGGGCTAGGCCTTTGTGGCGTTGCTCACAGGAGACCTGAGTGAAGCCTTCGTGGCGTTGGTCTGGCTTTCGTAGCGACAAGATGGTCCTAGCGAAGACTATATGCTCGGTGTTACGCCAACAAGAGAGACCGTAGCTTGGTTGCATATGAGAGAAGCAACTAGATTTGCACAAGATGTCACTCTTCTCTTTTCTCTCTTAGTGCTCACAAGCTTTGCACTCCTTTGTATCGGTGGACACACACTCTTTTTCTATTTCTTTTTTTTCTCTCTTTTTTCACTTTTTTCTATGCTTAGAAGCTTTCTTTTTCTCTATGTCACACTTTTTCTTCTTTTGTGTATCTTTCTCACCGAGCTTGCTTCGGAGCTATGCTCAACACAACGCACACACACACCCTCTCACAGTCGTGACACTTGTGCAATGCTTCGCAACACTCGGAAAGCCACTCTCAATGGGATAGGCACATAAAGAAACAAACGGGGCTACAAGGGGTGAGGCAAGTTATACCTATTGATGTTAGGCGGTGTCAAGCACACGAACTTGCGATGATTGAAGTGGTGTCGATGATGGTGGCGAAGTTGCGCCGGAATCCGGGGTGCCAACGGTGTCGTCGCGGTGTTGATGTAGGCGCGGAAGAGGAATAGACAACCGATGCACTCCAAATCGAAAACCGAGCAAATTAAGTCAATGCCCGAAAAGTTGGGTCATAACGAACGGTCAAAAGTTGGTTTCCAAAAATTGTCAACAATTAGAGGTGGACTATGTGGAGTACTTGTAGATTGTTGTTAAACTTTGGAGTTAAACGGACACCGAACAGTTGTCAAGATTTGCAGCAAAAAGATGTGTCAAAGTAAGATGAAATTTGTATCAGGAACACAAGGCGGCAGTGTCGTGGTGTGTCTACCGGCACTGCTGGGGTGAACGGGCCGGCATTGCCGGGGTTAGGTGGCCGGCATTGCGGGGTCAGGCTGATTTTGCGCGCAGAGCAGGATACAGTGGAGGCGAGCTCGGTGGAGAGCGCAACGCGCGGCTTGGGCGGGATGGCAGCGCGGGCGATGTGGGGGCGGCGGTGGTTGGCATGCTGGATGCAGCGCTGGGGAGCCACGCGTGCGGGGGAGCAGCTGGGGGTTAGGCGGGCCAAGCTGCTGTCGGCCGGAGTGCTGCGGCGGATCCGCGCGGTGCTGGGCTTGGTGGCTCACGGGCGGGAGCGGGGTGGTGGCTTGATGCGGCGCGGTTGCTGCAGCTTGTTGCGCGTGGGCGGAGGAAGGCCAAGCGGTGGGAGGCGGCCAAGCGGGGCAGGTCGAGCGGTAGCGGGCGCCTGGGCTTGCGTGGTGATAGCCGAGCTTCTTGCGGCTGCTGGTGGTGCGTGGAGATGCGTGGAGGCGAGCTACGGCAGACGATGTGGTGGGTGCAAGGCGGGAGTTGGTGTGGGCGCTGCGTGCGGGGCAGCTGGCGGCCAGGGCGCGCGACGGTGTTGAGCAGGCCGGTGGCTGGAGGTTGCGGGTGGTGGGCGCGGTAGGTATACGGCTTGCATGTGCGCGGCGGCAGTGCCGCTCTGTTCCGGCCGACAGTACCGGTGAGCACGAACTGGACGAACTGGGGACGAACGTAGCGGAAATTGAGGCGAAAATCCGTTGATTCTGAGCGAAATACAAGGAATTTGACAGCGAAATTTGGTGGGGATGTAGATCAACCACTATAACATCAGATCTGTGGACCAAAACCACAAAAAACTCAACAAATCCAGAGATCCAAATTCGAGCTATTTTTTGGGGCAAAATTTTTTGGGGAATTTTTTTTTTGGGCGAAATTGGTGAAATTGGAGGGTCAAATTTGTGGCAATCTTTGCTCTGATACCATATGATGCGGGCTGAGCCCGTGTGGGTTGCCCGATCTCACGATTTGACCCGGGGGAGTGTGATTGCGGAGGGGGATTTGCGGGGAAGTGGATGAACGCGAAGAACACGATACAAACACACGCACACAAATCGGTTATCCTCGTTGGCCCGAACCACCAACTCGATAGAATTGCAAGACAAGGACCAAACGGTAGAATCTCTCGCAAAAGATCGACAAATCCAAATAGAAGTCCAAAGAGTAAAAAATCAACTAAGAATAGAGTTGCAAAGCAAGAGATTCTCAATTGATAGAATTACTAGAATGGAAAAGATCCGGATAAGGAGGGATACAATAGATGTGTAATCTAAGGAGGGGGTTTCCCTAATCCACAAAGGGATAATAGAGGCATAAGCCAAGTTCTCTCAATTCAAGTCTAACCTAATGAAGGTGAGGGTGGGTGCCTATTTATAGGGAACCACTAAGGAGGGGTATTTTGGGGAAACAAATATACAAGCACACAGCCATACATGTGGCAGCTAGGGTTCATATTGTAAGTGGCCGCGGCCTCGGCGGCAGTGCCGGTGTGGGGAGGCCGGCTGTGCCGGGGTGCGTCGGGCGGCAGTGCCGGCCTTGGTGCAGCGGCAATGCCGGAGGGGGCGGCAGTGTCGGCCATGGTGCAGCGGCAGTGCCGGCCTGGAGCATCCAGCCCTTCCTCTTCCTTCTTCTCTTCCATTCCTCCGTGACATCGGCCTTGTGTCCTCGGGTCTCCGTGCCATCCTTCCTTCCCTCCGTACATGTCGTTAAGTTCCTATCATCAAGATGTGATGGAGTATGAAGTAGTATATCGTTCCACATAGGCGATTGTAGGCACGCATAAAGGAGAAGATTCACCTTGGCGTGTCGTGTTGGCGATGAAGCACATGATGCGGTGAAGACCGAAAGTCGCCCCGTATCACCATGGCATCCTCTCTTCCCTCCGTACTTGTCGTCGAGTTCCTATCATCAAGATATGACGGAGTATGAAGTAGTATATCGTTCCACATAGGCGATTGTAGGCACGCATAAAGGAGAAGATTCACCTTTGCGTGCCGTCTTGGCGAAGAAGCACATGATGCGGTGAAGACCGAAGGTCGGGCTGCATCATCTCCCCCCACTTGAAAATGGGTCGTCCTCTACGATGAGTCTTCGTGAACGTGTAGATGAGGTAGATGACACCAACGCTTGAATGTCCCTTCACTTGTCAAGAGCCCTATCAATAGCACAAGAAAAGCAAAGAGCAATCAAAGCGTAGCCAAAGTTCAACGTGTTTAGCAAGAGAGCGCAAGTAGAAAGAGGTCACCTTAGCAAGATACCGGTGTGCTCTCATCGAGAGATCTTGTGTAGTAGATGTGTGGGGTTGAACCCATTCATTGACGCTCATACACAAGTCGTTTGTTCCTTCACACAACAAAGACCAAGCAAAGTATGTGTGTGCGTGATGGAGGAGCATATCATCAACGACATGTCCATTCATGTTCACAACACCGTTAGCACAACACAAATATATCAAGAGTAATGTATATGCAAGGTCAATGTGAAAGAACTTCATTTCAACATCTTCCAAATGCGGAAACACAAAAGCTCCAAATTGTGAGACGACTATGATGTCCATCTCATGTAGAAACTCATGTGCATCATTGTACTCAAGGCATCGGAAAGAGAAATTGTTCAACATCCTTGAAGCAATAAGAGGAGAATTCGGCAAAAACACATAAGGGAGAGTGTCCAAAATATCATCAACATGTGTGCGCACAAACCATCGGAAAGAGAAATTGGTCCTCATATTTGTGGCAACACCAACGGTAAGAATCAGATCATCATGCTTGCAAAAGAACCATAAGAAAGAGAAATTGTTCGGCATGTTCAATGCAAAGCATGGGAAAGGTATTAGAGCCGGGTTCGATCTTGTACTTACATGTATTATGCTCTCAAGAGCTAGTTTGGTCAACTTGTGCTCAATCGAGGTTGACCTTGTCTTTCGTGTACCTACACACACAATAGGCAAAGCAAAGAACGTGTGTGCATGGTATATGAACACATCATCCATCATGATGGTCCATTTCTTTTGCACATCACCATTAGCATTAAGCAATTTATCATAGTAGATGTGGTGAATATGCGGAGTAAACATGGGAACATGCTCAATATGGACATATGCAAAGTCTCCAAAATGTGAGAGAGCTATGGGGGCAATCTCATTTACAAGCATATTAACATTATGGCAAACCAAGCATTGGAAAGAGCAAGTATTCAACATTTGTGTTGCACTAATTGGAGAGTATTGCAAGCATGTAGCTCAAAACATGTTCAAAATTTTATCATGGTTGTCAACAAACCTAGGGAAAGAGCAATTGTTCATCAAAGGTTGTCACAACACAAGCATCAATGTCCTCATTGCAATCAACACATGGGAAAGAGAAATTGTTCGACAAGTTGGATGCAAAGGGAGATATATTGAAACACTCATAGCATGTCATGGTCATGTTATCACAAGCAATCAAGTCCACATGATCAACAATGTTATCAAGCAAAGCATCACATGGGAAAATGAAAGAAGCATATGACATAGCATTAGGATCATCACTTTCATGTAGGATAACGTTGCATAGAAAACAAAAATTTTCCTACCGCGAACACGCAATCCAAGCCAAGATGCAATCTAGAAGACGGTAGCAACGAGGGGGTATCGAGTCTCACCCTTGAAGAGATTCCAAAGCCTACAAGATGAGGCTCTTGTTGCTGCGGTAGACGTTCACTTGCCGCTTGCAAAAGCGCGTAGAAGATCTTGATCGCGATCGGTTCCGGCGCCACGAACGGGCGGCACCTCCGTACTCGGTCACACGTTCGGTTGTTGATGAAGACGACGTCCACCTCCCGTTCCGGCGGGCAGCGGAAGTAGTAGCTCCTCTTGAATCCGACGAGCACGACGGCGTGGTGTCGGTGGCGGTGGAGAACTCCGCGGAGCTTCGCTAAAGCACGCGGGAGCTATGGAGGAGAGGGGCGGCTAGGATTTGG
>NC_061510.1:254269103-254408641 GCF_022539505.1 Lolium rigidum
ATACACGCCATCAATCCCCAAGCTTAGTTCCTACTCGCCCTCGAGTAGGTAAACGATAACAAGGATAATTTCTGAAGTGACATGCTATCATAATTTTAATCAATACTATTGTAAAGCACATGAGATGAATGCAGCGATTCGAAGCAATGATGAAGATAATGAGTAAACAACTGAACCATATAGCAAATACTTTTCATGAATAATACTTTCAAGACAAGCATCAATAAGACTTGCATAACAGCTTAACTCATAAGCAATAAATTCTTAGTAGAAAGCTTTGAAACAACACAAAGGAAGATATAAGTTTCAGCGGTTGCTTTCAACTTCAACATGTATATCTCATGGATAATTGTCAACACAAAGTAATATAACAAGTGCAATAGGTAAACATGTAAGAATCAATGCGCGCAGTTTACACAAGTGTTTGCTTCTAAGATAGAAAGAATAGGTAAACTGACTCAACAATAAAGTAGAAGATAGACCCTTCGCAGAGGGAAGCATGGATTACTATTTTTGTGCTAGAGCTTTTAATTTTGAAAACAAGAAACAATTTTGTCAACGGTAGTAATAAATCATATGTGTTATGTATAAGATATCCTATAAGTTGCAAGCCTCATGCATAGTATACTAATAGTGCCCGCACCTTGTCCTAATTAGCTTGGATTAACACGGATTATCATTGCATAACATATGTTTCAACCAAGTGTCACAAAGGGGTACCTCTATACCGCTCCGTACAAGGGTCTAAGGAGAAGGTTCGCATTGGATTTCTCGCTTTTGATCATTCTCAACTTAGACACCCATACCGGGACAACATAGACAACAGATAATGGACTCCTCTTTTAATGCTTAAGCATTCAACAACAGGTAATATTCTCATAAGAGATTGAGGTTTTGTGTCCAAACCGAAACTTCCACCATGATTCATGGCTTTAGTTAGCGGCCCAATGTTCTTCTCTAACAATATGCATACTCAAACCATTTGATCATGAAAATCGCCCTTACTTCGTACAAGACGAACATGCATAGCAACTCACATGATATTCAACAAAGGTAAAAGAGTTGATGGCGTCCCCGTAAACATGGTTACCGCTCAACAAGCAACTTATTAAGAAATAAGATACATAAGTACATATTCTTCACCACAATAGTTTTTAAGGCTATTTTCCCATGAGCTATGTGTAAATGCAAAGAATAGAAGTTTAAAGGTAGCACTCAAGTAATGTACTTTGGAATGGAAGAGAAATACCATGTGGTAGGTAGGTATGGTGGACACAAATGGCATAGTTTTTGGCTCAAGGATTTGGATGCACGAGAAGAATCCCTCTCAATACAAGGCTTAGGCTAGCAAGGTTGTTTGAAGCAAACTCAAGTATAAATGGTACGGCAAGACTCACATATGAACATATTGTAAGCATTATAAGACTTTACATTGTCTCCTTGTTGTTCAAACACCTCAACCAAAAAATATCTAGACTTAGAGAGACCAATCATGCAAACCAAATTTTAACATGCTCTATGTAGTTCTTCATTAATAGGTACAAAGTACATGATGCAAGAGCTTAAACATGATATATATGAGCACAACAATTGCCAAGTATCAAATTATTCAAGAAATTATACCAATTACCACATGCGGCATTTTCCATTTCCAACCATATATCAATGAACGAGGTAGTTCAACCTTCGCAATGAACATTAAGAATAAAGCTAAGAACACATGTGTTCATATGCAACAGCGGAGCGTGTCTCTCTCCCACACAAAGAATGCTAGGATCCGATTTTATTCAAACAAAAACAAAAATAAAAGCAAACAGACGATCCAAGCAAAGCACATAAGATGTGACTGAATAAAAATATAGTTTCACTAGAGGTGACCTGATAAGTTGTCGATGAAGAAGGGGATGCCTTGGGCATCCCCAAGCTTAGATGCTTGAGTATTCTTAAAATATGCAGGGATGAACCACGAGGGCATCCCCAAGCTTAGACTTTTCACTCTTCTTGATCATATTGTATCATCCTCCTCTCTTGACCCTTGAAAACTTCCTCCACACCAAACTCAAAACAAACTCATTAGGGGTTAGTGCATAATTGAAAATTCATATATTCAGAGGTGACATAATCATTCTTAACACTTCTGGACATTGCACAAAGCTACTGAAAGTTAATGGAACAAAGAAATCCATCAAACATAGCAAAACAGGCAATGCGAAATAAAAGGCAGAATCTGTCAAAATGTAACAGTCCGTAAAGACGAATTTTCCAGGGGCACTTAACTTGCTCAGATGAAAATGCTCAAATTGAATGAAAGTTGCGTACATATCTGAGGATCACGCACGTAAATTGGCCGATTTTTCTGAGTTACCTACGCGAGAACCCCGCCCAAATTCGTGACAAGAAGAAATCGTTTCTGCGCAGTAATCCAAATCTAGTATTGACTTTACTATCAAAGACTTTACTTGGCACAACAATGCAATAAAATAAAGATAAGGAGTGGTTCCTACAGTAGTAACAACTTCCAAGACTCAACAAAACAGTAGCAAAATAAAACATGGGTTATCTCCCAAGAAGTGCTTTCTTTATAGCCATTAAGATGGGCTCAGTGATTTTAATGATGCTCTCGTGAAAAATAGAAAATGAAGCAAAAGGAGCATCAAGAAGAAAATTCAAAACACATTTAAGCCTAACCCACTTCCTATGCATAGGAATCTTGTAGACAAATAAATTCATGAAGAACAAAGTGACAAGCATAGGAAGATAAAACACGAGTAACTTCAAAAAATTTAGCATATAGAGAGGTGTTTTAGTACCATGAAAATTTCTACAACCATATTTTACTCTCTCATAATAATTTCCAGTAGCATCATGAACAAACTCAACAATATAGCTATCACATAAAGCATTCTTATCATGATCCACATGCATAAAAGTATCATTACTCTCCACATAAGCATAATCATTACTATTAATTGTAGTGGGAGCAAATTCAATAAGATAGCTATCATTATTATTCTCATCACCATAATCATCGTATATAGGAGGCATATTGTAATCATAATTAATTTCCTCCTCCATGCTTTGGGGACTAAAAATATCATGCTCCTCAAAACCAGCTTCCCAAGCTTAGAATTTTCCATAGCATTAGCAACAATGGTGTTCAAAGCATTCATACTAATAACATTGCCATTACCATGCATATAAAGTTCCATAGGTTTTTTAATTTTCTCTTCAAACACCTCATGTCCTAACTCAAGATAAATACTATAAAGATCTCTAATATTTTTATTGTTTTCCATTAAGCCTAACTAGTGAAGTCACACAACTTAGTATTTTCAGGAGTATTCATTTTAGCCGTAATAAAAATAAACTAAACAAACAGGATAAAATAAAGTAAAAACAAGTAACTAATTTTTTTTTGTGTTTTTGATATAAGAAGCAAACAAAACAGAAAATAAAGTAAAGTAAAGCAAGACAATAACAAAATAAAGAGATTGGATGTGGAAGACTCCCCTTGCAGCGTGTCTCGATCTCCCCGGCAATGGCGCCAGAAAATATGCTTGATGCGTGCAATTAACACACGTCCGTTGGGAACCCCAAGAGGAAGGTGTGATGCGTACAGTAGCAAGTTTTCCCTCAGAAAGAAACCAAGGTTTATCGAACCAGGAGGAGCCAAGAGGCACGTTGAAGGTTGATGGCGCCGAAGTGTAGTGCGGCGCAACACCAGGGATTCCGGCGCCAACGTGGAACCTGCACAACACAATCAAAGTACTTTGCCCCAACGTAACAGTGAGGTTGTCAATCTCACCGGCTTGCCGTAAACAAAGGATTAAACGTATTGTGTGGAAGATGATGATTGTTTGCGAAGAACAGTAAAGAACAATTGCGTAGATTGTATTTCGGATGTAAAGAATGGACCGGGGTCCACAGTTCACTAGTGGTGTCTCTCCCATAAGATAAATAGCATGTTGGGTGAACAAATTACAGTTGGACAATTGACAAATAAAGAAGGCATAACAATGCACATACATATATCATGATGAGTACTATGAGATTTAATCAGGGCATTACGACAAAGTACATAGACCGCTATCCAGCATGCATCTATGTCTAAAAAGTCCACTTTCAGGTTATCATCCGAACCCCTTCCGGTATTAAGTTGCAAGCAACAGACAATTGCATTAAGTATGGTGCGTAATGTAATCAACACAAATATCCTTAGACAAAGCATCGATGTTTTATCCCTAGTGGCAACAAAGACATCCACAACCTTAGAACTTTCTCGTCACCGTCCCGCATTCAATGGAGGCATGAACCCACTATCGAGCATAAATACTCCCTCTTGGAGTTACAAGTATCAACTTGGCCACAGCCTCTACTAGCAACGGAGAGCATGCAAGAACATAAATAACATATATGATAGATTGATAATCAACTTGACATAGTATTCAATATTCATCGGATCTCAACAAACACAACATGTAGCATTACAAATAGATGATCTTGATCATGATAGGCAGCTCACAAGATCTAACATGATAGCACAATGAGGAGAAGACGACCATCTAGCTACTGCTATGGACCCATAGTCCAGGGGTGAACTACTCACACATCAATCCGAAGGCGATCATGGCGATGAAGAGTCCTCCGGGAGATGATTCCCCTCTCCGGCAGGGTGCCGGAGGCGATCTCCTGAATCCCCCGAGATGGGATTGGCGGCGGCTGCGTCTCTGGAAGGTTTTCCGTATCGTGGCTCTCGGTACTGGGGGTTTCGTGACGAAGGCTTTAAGTAGGCGAAGAGGTAGGTCAGGGGGCGTCACGAGGGGCCCACAGGCTAGGGCCGCGAGGCCAGGACCTGGGCCGCACCGCCCTGTTGTGTGGCCGCCTCGTCGCCCCACTTCGTTTCTCGTTCGGACTTCTGGAAGCTTCGTGGAAAAATAAGCCCCTGGGCGTTGATTTCGTCCAATTCCGAGAATATTTCCTTACTAGGATTTCTGAAACCAAAAACAGCAGTAAAACAAGAATCGGCTCTTCGGCATCTCGTCAATAGGTTAGTGCCGGAAAATGCATAATAATGACATATAATGTGTATAAAACATGTGAGTATCATCATAAAAGTAGCATGGAACATAAGAAATTATAGATACGTTTGAGACGTATCACCATCCAGCGCCCATGAAAGAGGATCCAGCCGGAACTTCCGCCCCGAGCGACCAGAACTTCCACCCAAGTTCCGCCCTAGTTCCGAAAATGCACCAAAACACCCCTGGATGTTACTGCGAGGAAATCGGCCGTTTTCGGAACTAGACCGGAAGTTGGCCAGAACTTCCGCCCCAACCGGAACTTCCGGCCTCCAGGACCGGAACTTCCGCCCAGATACCTCCAAGATGTTGTCCAGCCCCAAGTGAAGGGAATCCAGCCGGAACTTCCGCCCAGGACGACCGGAACTTCCGCCTGCTCGACTTTCAGCACAACAGCACTTTTCAGCATGTAACTTACCCCTTCGCCCCACCAACTATAAATAGCCTTGTTGGCTCAGATCTGAGATTAGACTTGATGTGAAATTAAACCTGAGCTTTGCTCTTGCCCCATGTGGGAAACCCTACCATAGACCCTAGATCTGGTATCACTCGATCTCCTTGTCGAATTCTTGTGATCTCTTTGGTGACTTCTATCAACAGTTGGTCTTTTGCTTGCACTTCTGCCTTTGGGTTTTTGCTTGCACTTCTATCAACCTTGGTCTTTTCACCCTTCTAGATCTCTCGGGTTCGATTCGTCGATCTCTTTGCGGGACTTCTACCGGAAGGTCTTTTCCTGCAACCTCTATAGAGTTGGTGGTTCGGGCCAACGAGGACAAACCGATTCGTGTGCGTGTGTGAGTTTGTATCCCCCGATTCCCCTACGTGTTCTTCGTGTTCTTCACGTTCTTCCACCTCACCCACGAATTCCACCCAAATCCGTGAAGATCGGGAACACCCTTGGGCTTAGCCCTTATCACACGGCCTTGCATGCAACAACGCCATCTCACTGTGGCAATCGAAAGGAGGCCAAGAGGATCAAGAAGGGCTAGCCAGGGGCGAGATGCAACCTGTCAACAACCACGCTGGAGGGACACGCCTCCACCGCCACCTGCGGACACATGGCGGACGCATGGACCGGAGCAAACCATGCCCTCCTTCCTTGGCTGAGGCCGAGCAGGCTCGTGAAGCTCCCGTGTTCGCGGCCGCGATACGAGCGCCGCCGTCAACGCCACACGCAGCAACCCTTCCGCCCACCGGGAATAGCACGAGGCGAGCCCGCGCCCGGTCCGTCCGGACCCATATGGCCCCCGAACCCATCCGGGAACGAGCGGGCGCCGCCATAGGCCACCACGCTACTCGTGACCAAGCAGCCCCGACGCTACCCATCGCGCCGCCACCCGTGTGAGACGCGACGCCGCCGAAACCCTTACCGACCTAGGTGCATCGCCGTCGAATGAGGAGGGCCCTCGTCTTCCTCCAACGTGAGCGGGGAAAGGCTGTTGTGTCATCGTTCGTTGGCACCACGAGGGCTTTGCCCGGTGGAGGAGGAGAAGGAGGCTACGCTGGTTGGGTTTCGCCTGCCCGTCGCTCGTCACCCGTGGGAGCGACGGGTACCGGTTCGGGAAATGAGGGCTTGCTTTGTCCGCTCCAATTTATGTGTGATACACAAATAAATACTTTCATATTGACCACAACGGAAAAATCAACATAAAAATACTATACATCATACTCTTCCATTCTTCTTGACTTCTAGGATATGACAAAATTTATGTATATAATTTTATTTAAACATAATTATACTCAAATAACACACCCCTATTGTTTATGTATATAATTTTATTTAAACATAATTATACTTGTAACCCCATTGTGATACAATATATCATAGCAATGCTATATACAATCTCGTTTTTTAAGTCGTGACATCATATGTGATACGGAAATTTAATTTGGCTCCCGAGATGCATATGCTCTCCCTAGAAAAAAAAATTATATTCGAGTCCACCCCACTACCTTAACTGGTTCAAATCCGATAGAACCAGTTACACAGATCGTCGTAAAACTATTATCTAACCCGCTT
This sequence comes from Lolium rigidum, assembly GCF_022539505.1. Classification (NCBI taxonomy): domain Eukaryota; kingdom Viridiplantae; phylum Streptophyta; class Magnoliopsida; order Poales; family Poaceae; genus Lolium; species Lolium rigidum. Next base: position 254,276,202 of record NC_061510.1, read on the forward strand.
CCGAATTGTCAAACACGGAGTAACATATTGCGTCTTTCTAAAAAGGCTTATTATATTTTGGAATATATGTAAGTAAAATGCAATATGAAGATATCGTGCCAATTCTGGTCCCCTGTTTCGGAGGAATATAAATAAATTAGTTCTTACTGAATCCACACGTTGAGTTATGTTTGACACACATGTACGTTGTTTTTCATCATTATCTCCCCTACGTTTACAAGCCCATAACAGTTCCAAATTAACATTCGAACCCATAAGTTAACTTTGATAACTCCAAAAATCTTGAAATAGCTCCTTTCACCAACTGATCAAATATTTTGCAGTCTCTGCCAGAATTGACTCTGGCTGGCAAAAAAGGTTGCCCAATGAACCTGTCAAATCCTACCCTGTCACATCTTAAATGTCTCGTTTCATTCCAACGGGTGCTGCTGCACATCCACTTTGATGGGTGACAGATACTAGCTCCGTTCCAAAATATCATAACGTTATCTAGATGCATCTAGACCCATTTTGATGTGAAGATACAACTGTCAGGAAAAATTGCGTATTTTCGAACGGAGGGAGTACATCATACCTGCCACAGCCCATTGCTGTGACCAGACAGCAGCACACAGGTCTGCAGGAGGCCAATGAAAACATACCCTTACCAGAAACACACTATCTTACCATGTTACAAGGGAGGGTGGTGAGTCTTAGCAGATCCTTTTGGTTTTAGCATTTTTTCTTCCATGGTCTATCCAAACCCCAAGCAAGTACTCACCACCCCCGTTTTAGTACCTGACCTCTCTTCATTCAGGTTTTGCATAAAGCGAATTTCAGTACCTAGTTTCAACTGTGTTGTTCTCTTAGAAGCCCAAGTTTCTTAGTATGGTCATGTTTTTGACTTGTATTATGTGTTTATCTTATCATGTTAGGTTTTTCATGACCAGGACCATGTCCCAGAAGAATTCCTGGACTCCGGATGGGGAACCTGTGCTCAGGGGATGTTTTATTTTACTGTAAAATCATGCTCATTGGCCCGCCGGTATAAAAGTGTTGAAGCTTCTACCCTGTTGATGGCAAACATGGTAGGAGTCTTGGTTAAATGATGCAGCCTTTACAGAGTTGGTATTATTTAATTAGAAATTGGATAGAAGTAAATTCAGTATTATTATTCCTCACCATCCTGGATGAACGACGAATCTGCCTGTTTGTATTGCCCAATTCACCTTGTCAGTCCCGAGCGAGTTGGCAACAACATGAGTCACCCGATCATCAATCTGGTTCGTGCACACTGCACCAAACTGTTCTGCACTCTGCCATAGAGGATGCATGTGGGGGTTAGCCTCTCCAACAGGGAAAATCCGGCTAAAGACAATACGGCAGCCAACGAGGATCCTCCGCTGCTCAGATGCTAGTATGCTCCGCACATCAGCATCATTGAGGTTGGGATGAGAGAAGAAGTTTTGGTGAATGCGTCCAATAACCTATTTCAAGGTGTGATAAGTCTGTCAGTATCAAGTTGTATTTCAAAGTTAAGATGAGGAAAAGATCCATCATACCGCCAGTGAAGAAGCGAGAGTGCCATCCTCTGGCCTTTCATCTCGATCAATTTCAAGAAGTGATGGTCCAGGAAGACCAAATTGCCGTCTGCTGCAGGGAAAATAGGTGTATCTACAGAAAACCATCCACAGAAGGGCTTAGTAAGATGCACTCTATTCCTTCACGCTCGGGCAAACGTTTGGCAGAGATACATACCTCTCTACAACAATCATGTTGTTTTTGTTGTGTGGCCAGACTCTCACAGAGTCATCGATGATCACTACTGCAGATTCCATCCCCAATACCCCGTCGAGATCTTTACTTTTCGGTACGCGGTCATCACCGTCAAATGTATCGCCATCACCACCTCTTGAGTTGCCATCACCACCTCTTGAGATGACTCTCCCAGCAAACAGGGCCCCAGTAGGGTCAAGAACCTTAGCCATCTCAGTGGCATACAGTTTGTTCCCCATTGTGTACAGATGTAACTCGTAAAGCTTACTCGCCTACAGCATAAAAGCATCAAATAGAACAACATTCAACACAAAGTAGCAAAGGCATCCATGAGCAGTTATGACAAATCTAAGACAGCAAACCTTCTCAAGAAAGTTCCATATTCCTGGTCTCAGTTTGGTCCACATTTGCATATGATGGAAACGGAACAGATGACGCTCTGGCCTCTCCCGGTCTTGTTCTTCTTTCTTCCGCAGAATCTCTTCATGAATAGGATCCACTTCTATAAACTGAATTGGAAGTGCACAATACTAAGTTAATGAACTCTTCAAATAGTGAAAGAGGTCAAGCCATAGGCTACAGTACAATACCTTAGCGGAATTGAGGAGAGTGTGATCCAAGTCAAGCACTAAACAAAGTTTCCTTGCTGAAAACATTTTGTGCTGTTCCATGATCCGTCTTGCCCTTTCCTTCTGAATGAGAGCCTTCTGCTGGTCATCATAACCATTAAGGAGATCATCAAGATCCCCCATTGGTTAGCTGGTGGCGCAGCACCAAGTGTTGTACCAGGAGCAGCATTAGTTGCTCCATCAGCATCGGGATCATTCTGTCCAGCAGCTAGTGTTGGATCTGCCCTATTTACACTGACTGAAGTTTGCTGAGAAGTAACAAGTGATGAAGCAGCTAACTGTGAATTAGAGACAGGATCCACCGTACTTGTGCTCATGATGGATGGCCGAGCAATGTTGGACAACGAGACTGGTTGAGAAGGCAAAGCACTAGTCTGGAAATGCTCTGCCAGTTGTTCGCGGTTAATCAAAATGTCTTTGCTATCTGGCAGGACAATTTCATTGCTTTTGGCTTGCTCGGCGCTTGTTGTATCGTTCTTCTGCGTGCTGTTATTGTGGAGGACACGGCGAGGATCACGAGGTTTCATGCGTATTACTCCAGCGTCATTTTGTGAGCTCTACAGATACAGCAAAACTTATGATCAGCACAATCTTAAAATAAACCAAGGAATTAGCACTAATTGAAGATTAGTTCAAGTAACTATTGATACTGGATAATCTAAAAGTTCATATAACCTCAGCAAAAATTAGTTCAAGTAACCTACTAATACTACATAACCTATTCAAAATTAAGCATTGTGATTTCAAATAATGAAATCGAAGTCACTATAAACTGGAATTTATCAAGAAAAGATAAGTGCAGTAGCAAGAGCTTTACCACAGGGGTTGTTTGCATGGGACCTTGTGGCCTATTAGAAGGAATTTGTGCAACTTCTGTCTTTAGAGCATTGCCAGGTGGTATAACCATGCCAGCAGTGACATTACTTACAATGCAACTAGAGATACCACCTGAAGCAGTTACCATCTGCTGAGTTTCTGAAGCTGACCTCTTTTGCTGTTCCATTTGAATCCAATTCATGAGCACTGTCGGGTTCACAGCAATGTCCTTAAGCACTGCAGGCAATGAAGTAAATGGAGCAGCACTGGTCTGTGGAACTGAATTAGGTTGAAAGGTGTGGAGGGTTCCAGTACTTATTCCTGCACTATTTGTGATACTACTTGCATTGCTAATAAGTTGACTATCCGTCCTCAAATTAGGATTTCCTGTTCTCTTGGTTTCAAGAATTGTATTCTGATTTGATTGAACCCTGCCAATTGAATAGGAGCAAATGTTACTTCCATCTGTACCTGGTGGTACCTGCATGTCTCTGGAATTCTCGGTACCCCCTCTAGTTCTTTTCAATGCACTTTCATCCATCAAAGGTTGGCCAACTGCCTTGTGCTTGCGGTTATTATTTGATACTACACCTCCCAAGGTAACATCTTTGGAAAGATTCGGTTCTGCAAAATTCACACGTCGATTTGAATCTGCAGTACCACTAGGATCACGGTTCAAAAACCTGAGCCTTGGATCTCTACTTTTAGCCAAAGACTTCAGAGCATGGTTAGGTCCTGAAATAGAATGCTCAATTTGTTTGGCATAACCTAGAGAACCAACTGCAAAACTGTCATTGGTACTGACTGCACTAGGTCGCGTATCAGGTATCAGGTTCACACTTGGCACAGCAGTCTTATTATTAGAAGCTGAAAAGCTTGAAATATCACCAAATATGTCACTATCTTTGTCTCCAGATTTATCCCCATCACCGGATGGGGTTGGGCTTGGAAGATCATCACTTGCAAAAGTAGACTTCTGGCTGTACTTCTGGCGGTATGAAGAAAAATCCTTCAGCGCATCATTCATGGATGCATACAGAACCTTTTTGAAGACTCAACTCTTTCAGTCAAAGATCTTTCAGGTGCCATTGGAAATGCTCCAAATCCAATGGGTTTTGGCACAGGAAAAGGTGGTGCATTATCTCGGGTTGGTGAGGGCAAGCTATTTTCGTCGTAATCTGCATGAAGATCCAACAAGGGGCTAACCATTCTATTCTTTGCCGGCATCTCCATCGAAGGCAAGCAAGAGCCACTAAATGGATTTCCTACTGCTGATTCAAAAGGTGGTCTCTCTGATGGAACAACAACATTCGCTGTGTTAGTGCCAGAATTGACATTTGGACCATTGGCATTGCCTTTTCCATCCTCAAAAACTAACTGTCTCACACGACTATCGAGCTGTCAAAAGAAAAGAAACCCAGAAAGTCAGCTTTAGAGCACAACCTACTTACAATGAGGCACAAGAGCTACGAAAAATACAAACCTCATCTCGCTGGCCGGGTGTTAGCATGTCGGAATATCTGTTCTTTATGTGAAAAAGCAACCTAGCAATTTCATAGGAGACCATTTAGGTTATAGAGGTAAAAATCAGTTTCATTCAGTAAATTATTATTAGCAAAAGATGAATTCAGTTTACTTCAAGAGCATGTTCTTGTTCTGGTCCCTCTTCAGCACCGCATATGAATTAGCCACCTACAACAATGAAAAAGATGTGAGCCTTACGGTTCAGAAAGGAGACAAGCCAAGAGTCAGTCTTACAGTGGTGATGGTGTCAATTCCAACAAACGCCTGGTGCACAAGTGCATCAAGCATAGGCATGGGGCTACCGCTCTCTGGGAACAGCGGCTTCAGGCCCTCAAAGCAAGCGCGCAGGCGTGCACACGAGCCCTCAAATGACCTACAACAGAACATGAATGACTTATATCTCTCAGCAACTGAATCAAACACCAAGCACATTATCTTTGCCATGAAACATCAGCCATACTTCTCAGCTTCCTCGGTAGAAACCATCTCAAGCTCCTCCAGTATACTCCCCACGCTCTGGTCAAAATCCACCTCCTCCTCATCCTCATCGACGGCCACAGCAGCAGTATTGCTACTCCCCTGCACAACCACCGTCTCCAACTTCTCCGGCAGATCAGAGTCCAAGTCGATGGTCTCTGGGTGCATACTCGGAGGGGAAGAGGAGCTCTGTACGGCCTCACCTTCCTCAATCTCGCCCTCTTCCTTCTCCTCGTCCGAGGTGTCCACGAGGTGCTCCACCTCGTCCTCGTCAGAAGCAGGCCGCGGAACGAGCGGCTTGTTCTGCACTGCCTGCGCCCACGCAAAGCTGTGGAACGCTGGCGCGTAACTCCGGGACATGGTATATCCCATCCAAACCCTAGATCTCGGGGCCGCCGCCGACGCCGTTCCGGCGGAGGTGGCGCCGCCGGACGACTCCTTAAAGTCTGCGGCACTAATCTCTTCGAGCGACTCGGATGAATCGCCGTCGGACGTGTCCCCGCCGCCACCGGCGGTAACGAGGTCCCCACCTGGCGCGACCACCGCCGACCGCGGGCGCTCCCTCGTCATCAGCACGACCAGCCTCTCCTCGTCCTTAGGCGTGACCGTCAACGCGCATGTGCCGTCCCCGGCGAGCAGCTCCGGCGATGCGGGGTGGGGGGGGGGGGGAGCGACAAACCGCCTCCCAGCTCTCGTTTTATCCGGCGACCCGGAGCTCAATCCGCAGCTCCCGGCGGCGCCGAGCAACCCAGCAGCCACCGAAACACAGCAATCGATCAGAGCACCGTCAGATTCGCGAGGCCCCGCAACGGATTGCGCTGGATCGGAGGCGCGCACGAGGGTAGAAGAGAAGACAGCGCGACGCCAGATTTCAGGGTGGCCGGTGGAGCTCGTGAGGCTTGGGCAGAAACTTATACAGAACCGGAGTTTGAATCGGACCGTTTGTGTTTGATTTCAACGGGGTCGGATGCGGACACGTCGCGCCGGGCCTGTGGCCTCACAGGGGTGGGGTTAGTTAACGGACGTTAAAAACGGCGGCTTTGCTTCTGCCATGTTCATATGTTCATTCGCCACTCCCCTGCTGCTTTTGTTGGGTTTATAATCATGGAATCCAAGCGCTAGATACTACTGCATTCATGCTTCTCGTATTCCCTCCCTATCCTACATGTTTATGTGGGTAATACGTATTCCCAGTTGCTAAATGGTGCTCGGAGGCTCGTTGACACTTTTGAGCCTCCGTTTCATGTCTGTTCGATGTACAAGAAAGTTGTGCTTGATCACACCCGTCGATCCACCCGTTGTACATGCCCCACGTCCTGACAAAAACGTCGCTGATGCTCCCCACTGCACATGCCCTACACCCGTGTGTCGGCGTCGGCGAGAGCACTCTGTCGCGGCTCCAAACACCCTTGCGGGAGCACTCCCGGCGAGAGCCTCCACATTGCGCTCGCCCGCTCCGCGTGAGCCTCGGCTCCGCCTGCGACGACCTCCACGGCAGCGGAAACAATAGCCTGAGGGCAATATTCATTCCCGACTCACCGGCGGCGCGGCCTTCTCTGCCCCGAAGGCGACATATCGCGACGCAGCTTCCCGCAGTACCAGACACCATGCAACAATGTCGACCCTCGGGCTCGTTACTTCTGCTCTCGGCGGAGGTGGTGCCCAATGTGCATGGCAGTCCCCGGCTCTGACACAGCTCTATCCGGCGAGTCCTCGGCGAAGTAGTGGTTGGCCGACGTGTAAGATGTTGAAATATTGAGCCCATATGAAGTGACCCAAATTAGATTTTAGATTTCCCTATAAATCTCAAAGCCCACATAGTGGCAGCCTATGTGAGTTTGAGCCCAAGTTGGTGGCAGCTCACTAGGAGTGGCAAAAGGTGGGAAGTTTAGTCCCACATGGAAAGTTGGGAAGAAGTTAGACCACCTTATAAGGTGGATTGTTCCACCACTAGTAAGTGAGCGAGAAGAGGAGTGGTACACGTGCGCTCCTCCTCCTCGTTCACTCGTCTCGACGCGCCGCGGCGCGGCGTGGGCGTGGCCCACGTTGCCTAGGGTTTCCTGGGCCTATATAATCTCTTGCCCGACTACCGCAGAAACACATCCAATACACGAGTTATTGTTTACACCTCTCTCTACTTGCGCCACCATCGTAGCCTACTCCATCCCGCCCGCCGGCGTGCACCGGCGAACAGGAGAGCAGGTCTCCGGAACAGCTCGCCTTTGCGATCCTATACGGGAGAGGGCGAATTAGGTTTTTGGGAAGCGCTATGCGCGACTGTTCAAGCTCTTCATCACGGGTCATCTTCCGTCCAAGTCGGGCGATGCTGCCTACCGTCGCCTTCAACGTCATCTACTTCGACCCATCGTCAACAACGTTACTGACGCGACTTCAACTACTACACCTCCACCGCCACCGTCACCGTCACCAGATCGGTACGTGCGACATATCTCGATCTGTTTAGTGATGGATGCTTTACTGTTTGCGCTGCTACTATTCATGTTGATTAATGCATCTAGTATGTTCGAGTTCCACATGTTAGTAGTTGTTGTCATTGAAAGAACATCTCTCGGTTTATGTTTTGAATGTTTGATGTCAATATATGTGATACACTAATGTTTGATGAGATGGTGCAGAGAATATATATATATATATATATGTGTGTGTGTGTGTGTGTGTGTGTGTGTGTATGGTTGTTTTTTGTGTGGAAAAACAAGACAAAAGGAAGTAGGAAAATATACACCAGGCCGGATATTTGCAAAATATCCGGCCCCCAAAAATTGGCTAAGGACGTTCTGGTGAGTGGCTCAGTACTACCCTGGATCAGGGCCGGACTTTTGCCGGATTTTTTCCAGAAGCCGGATTTTCCGGGGGGGGGGATTATCCGGCCCCTACTTATACCGGATTATCCGACCCCTGTTTTTCACCCAACGGCTGGATTTTTGAGGGGGTTTTTATACCCCCTTCTTCCTCCTTCCTAAGCTGCTCAAATTCCTGCCAAGTTCATCACCATTAGAGCCACCTCAAGAAACACAAGAATCACAAGATGTAACATCCCAAATTTCAAATAAAGGAAGAAGAACATTTCCAAGTATCCAAAATTCAGAACCAACAAAAACTTTTACTTTGCATATAGTACCCAGCATAGGACTTGTGCATTTTGAGTGATATGCCATGATGATTGTTACTTTGTGTTTGTGATGAACTCCAAAACCCAGAGTGATCTAGTGATCATTATAAACCAAACTCACCACAAAGAGAAAGAAATCAAATATTAGAAAAACCCTAAAAACTCTAACATATGGTTTATACCATTTTTGTAAATTTGATCCTAGACCCATTTGATCTTCACCAATAGTGGTGTTATGTTATTAAGGAGTATTTACAACTTTGAGAATCAAAGATTTACCTTTCAAACCAATTTCAAATTTGAAAATATGATCACATGAGATAATGGTCATTTCTGACTTTTATATTCTGGTCACCACTTTGAGCCTCTCTATTTCAAAATTTCTAAACCAAACCAATGCAAGTCTTTGCATGTCATCCAAGTACTCAACAAGGTGAACAACTTCTGTAAAGATCATCACCCCAAATTCATCTTGGATCAAAAGTTAGAAGCAAGCAAAGAGGAGACTTTGAAACATTTGGAAGATCCCCAATTTTCAAAATGTGATTAAACCAGGCCATCACTTGACCCTCACACACCCTAGCCATGACCAGTGATCACTCCTACACCTAACCCAAGCAAGAGCACGCCATGGACACGACCAAAGCATGGCCAGCCATGGCCATGCCGGCCACGTTCCACCTCGACGCCCACCTCTCTCCCTCTGCTGCTCCAGCCCGAGCCACCTTGCCAAACACGTCGCCCATGATCTCAGGAGATCGCCCGTACCCGCCGTTGAACGAGAGGACGACGACACGACCCGGACGGAGCGCGCCCAGGACGCTCCAGGTGCGCCGCCAACGGCATGGCGGCGTCACCGTGCACGGACGCGCGCGACACGGGCACGCGTCGATCGCCGTACCCCGCCGTACCCCGACCACCTCCGCGCGCCACGGTACTCGCCTCGCCACGTGGAGCTCGCCGGACATGCTCGCGTCACCCCCTAGCGCCTACCGCCGCCGGAGAGGAAGCTTCCTTCCGCCACGGCCTCGACAATGCAGCGCACGGCCCCGACCACCGTACGCCTCGCATTGACTCGCCATGGACGCTCGCGGATTCGCCGTACCCTCCCGATCGTCGCTGCGTCACCACCTAGCCCTCTAGCTCGCCGGAGACGCCGCGCCCACGACGACCCGCACCCGCCCCGCGAGCACATCCTCCCGCCTATAAATAGAGCACTCCCCGGACCAAACCAAGCACACCACCACCCTCCCCTCTTCTTCCTCGACCTTCCCAGCACCTCGCCATGCTCGATTAGCCACTGCCGCCGCCCAATCGACGCCTCACCGCCGCGGAAGCCCTGCAGCAATCGCCGAAGAAGGAGGCCGCCCCTGACGACGCCGGCTGCTACGAGCTGCCTCGCCGTCGTCTACAACCTCGTCAAGCACACTGCCAACCCTAGCTGGAGCCACCGTAAGCCCTCCGACCCCCTACCTGCGCCGCCGGCGAGCTTCTCTCTCGCCGTCGACGACGACGCACCAGAGCCGTCAGATCGCGTTCTAATCCAACGCCCCACGCTAGTCCATACCGATTCGGCTTTTAAGAGTCGCTGACAGGTGGAGCCCATTGTCAGGCGGCCCGCGCGTGCACAGATGCGTGGTGGGCTGGCCTTGGGCCGTTTTTAAACGTTTGGGCCCAGTTAGCTTTCCCGCGTAGCCCAGTAATTCAAATTCGAATTATCCAAATCCATTTAATTTCAATACTGGTTCCAACTTTGAAAATCAATAGAATCTGTTTGGCTTGGCCAAATTTAACAAACTTTATATTGTTAGAAAGCTAAGGAAAAGTTCTACAATTTGCCACTGGTCTCACCTTGAGATCTGTTGTAGAATTAATGTGACAAAAAGATCAAGCCGGAGACTTTTGCACATTCAATTAATTATTAAAAATCAACCAAAATAGATATTAAGTTAATTCCAACTCCTATAGCTCACATTTCACTTCCACTAATTGTTTCTGCAAGAAAATGGTGTGGTCACTTTGCATGATCATGCCCTAGTTTAATTAATGGACAATATGGCTAGTTTAGTAAGTGATATTGTCCAAAACTATTATGTAAATCTTATGAAGTATTTTTACTTCATTTAAATCTTTGTCTCAAATGAATTCATGTGATGTTTGGACCCCTGGTCCCAACTCTCTTATATGAATTACTTGAGATTTAAATCAAATGTAGTGTTATTTAAATAGTATGAGGTGGTCTACCTCATTTAAATCATTTTCTCCAATAATGATGATGAATGTTTGACTTAGGTCAATATGAATTCATGCATGATTATGGGTGAGAAATTAAATCTTAAGAAGATATCAATGAGAGGAAACAAATCCTCAAGCATCATATGAAAGTTAATTGTCACATATGAATGAGAGGAAAATATTTTCCCCAAGTCACCCCACCAATGCACCTACTTATGTTATGTGTGTGCTTAGTATAGATTGTGTGAATAATGATGTGTTTAGTATAGCCTTTGAGCTTGTTTGGTGATTATACTTCGTATTCCAAATTTAGACGCTAGCACCGGAGATTATCAAGAAGAAGGAGAATTCTACCCTGAAGAAGAAGGAGAAAACCTAGAGAACTACCAAGGCAAGATAATACTCTTGCAAAGTGCAAAGCTCTCCTTGAGTAAGGCACCATGTTTCTTACCTTTCTTTATACAAGCCTATCTTATGTGTACACCATACAAGTTATACTTGTTGTGTTTTCCAAGGATGGACTAAAATTGGTATAGAGAACAAGATTACTAGATGAGTAGAGATAGCAAAGCAAAGTAGCACCCCTCATGATTAGTGCTAGTGCTAAAATACTAAAATTTGACTATATTAGATGGGAGCATGTGAATGGTTGAATTTGAAACCTTGGAATGATGAAGCATTCCATTGAAGAGTTGGAAGTTGAATGTGAACAAGAGAAGATGGTGATTTTTGATAAAAACCTGATATTGGTTTGAATGCGATACCTTTCCAATTTTTGAGTACCCCCACAATACCTGATTATGGGTAGGGCTTAACTGGAAGTTTATAGATTTTAGTATGAGTTCCCTCTGAACACACATCATAGGGGTTATGCTGAGGCTGCCTCCGTTGTTGAGAAAAGATGTGAATTGAGGTGAAATTGTACGGCCAAGCCCTGTGCAGTTCCCAGGTTAACAGTTGGTTTTCACTGGGAGGCCAAGCTCATGGGGAGAGGTGCTCATACTAGGATGTGTAAGTGAAAGGTTATGGTTGATGATCCGCGTACTGTGTTACGGTGACTCGGAGTTATTCCGACGGATGAAATCAAATGTTGTGGCACAAGTGTGCAACCTCTGCAGAGTGTTAAATCTATTCGAATAGCCGTGTCCACGGTTACGGACGGTTGGAAGGGCCATACAGTTTCCGGTGTCAGATTTTTGAAAGCTTTAGTAAATGTGAATGGTGACTTGGTGACTCTTTGGGTATTGAACCAATGATGTGGGAATGACACTAATGTTTCCACTTAAGATAGATAGTACATGATCCAAGCTTGTGAACTAAAATTTGGCTTACGCAAGTTAAATTAGAGCTTAGTATCTTTCTTTGGCATTTTACAATAGTATTAGTTTGCAAGTACTTGAAGTACTTACGGCTTTGTCCCTGGCTATTCAAATGGCCGGAGTACGAGGAGGAACGAGAACTATCACGAGGATGACCAGCAGGACGCCTACGACAACTAGGGGTTTCTGACGTCAAATGTTGGCCTGTGGATTAGAGAATCCCGTTACTATTACGCTTCCGCTATGTATGAACTTATGTATGTTGTTGATTGAGAGATCAACTATTTGTGTAATATGAATCCGGTGATTCTAGATTGTAAGACATTATGGCTTGTAATAAATAATGACTGTGATATTCAACTATTATGCCTCGCAACAACATTATCCTGGGATTGCGATGAATGACATAATAGGCATCTGGACTTAAAAATCCGGGTGTTGACAAGTTGGTATCAGAGCCATTGTGTCATCGAGTTAATTCCCGGAACCGGACCTATAGCCCAGAGAGCCTACAGCATGAACCCAGCAGAGCTTGTGGAGCTGAAGAAGCAACTGGATGAACTGTTAGCTAAAGGTCTGATTAGACCAAGTGCGTCACCTTGGAGATCCCCCGTTTTGTTTGTGGATAAGAAGGATGGTGCAAGTCGTTTATGTACGGACTATCGTAAACTTAACGATGTCACCATCAAGAACTGATATGGGGCGACCTTCGGTCTTCACCGCATCATGTGCTTCATCGCCAAGACGGCACGCTAAGGTGAATCTTCTCCTTTACGCGTGCCTCGAATCGCCTATTTGGGACGATATACTACTTCATACCCCGTCATATGTTGATGATAGGAACCCGACGACAAGTACGGGGAGAAGAGAGGATGCCATGGAGACCCGAGGACGCAAGGCCGATGTCACGGAAGGATGGAAGAGAAGGAGAAAGAAGCGCTGGACGCTCCAGGCCGGAACTTCCGCCCCACATCGCCGGAACTTCCGCCCTCAGCGACCGGAACTTCCGCCCTCAGCGACCGGAACTTCCGCCCCCAGCGGCCGGAACTTCAGCCCATCATGACCGGAACTTCCGCCCTCGGTGACCGGAACTTCCGCCCTCGGCGGCCGGAACTTCCGCCTGTCGAGCTTCAGCCAGATCTCAGCCCCTTTTGGCTTGTAACTTACCCCTTCGGCCCCCTACCTATAAATAGGCACCTACCCCCACCTTCATGAGAGAGAGATGATGTTTAGATGAATTGGCTTATGCCTCTATTATCCCCTAGTGGATTTGGGAAACCCCCACCTTAGGTTAATTCCTATTGTACCACCGGGACTCCGATCGAATCCTATTGTATCTCTTTGGTGACTTCTACCAATCTTGATCTTTTGCTTGCACTTCTACCTATTTGGTCTTTTGCTTGCACTTCTATTGAGTTTGGTCTTTTCACCCTTCTAGATTCATAGGATCTTCGATTCGTCGATCTTTTTGCGGGACTTCTACCGAAAGGTCTTTTCCTTGCAACTTCTATCGAGTTGGTGTATCGGGCCAACGAGGATAACCGATTGTGTGTGTGCGTGTGTTTGTATCGTGTTCTTCGCGTTCATCCACTTCCCCGCGAATCCCCTCCGCAATCACACTCACCCGGGTCAAACCGTGAAGATTGGGCACACCCTCGGGCTTAGCCCGCATCAAGAACAAATACCCCTTGCTAAAGATAGAAGATTTGTTTGACCAGCTGACCGGTGCCATAGTTTTCTCAAAGATTGACCTCAGGACTGGATATCACCAGCTGAAAATTCGTGCATCGGACATTCCCAAAACTGCCTTTACCACCAGATATGGATTGTACGAGTACAATGTCATGTCATTTGGATTGACCAATGCCCCCGCTTATTTCATGAATCTCATGAATAAGATCTTCATGAACTTTCCGGATAAGTTTGTTGTCGTTTTCATCGACGACATTCTAATCTACTCCAAGTCCGAGGAAGAGCATGAACAACACCTAGAAGGCTGTCTTGGAGACCCTTAGGGAGCATAAGCTCGTATGCTAAGTTCAGCAAATGTGAGTTTTGGTTAAAGGAAGTTGGATTCCCGGGACACATCTTGTCTGCGAGGAGGAATTGCTTGTAGATCCCGCCAAGATCAAGACTGTTGCCGAATGGAAAGCCCCAACCACCCAGACCGAGGTCCGCGCTTTTCTTGGATTAGCCGGATATTACCGCAGATTTGTAGAAGGCTTTTCGAGTATCGCTCGACCAATGACCCAACTACCGAAGAAAGATAAGAAGTTCGAATGGACGGACAAATGTGAGGAGAGTTTCCAACAACTCAAGCTTAGACCGACCTCAGCCCCAATTCTGATCATGCCGGACATCACCAAACCCTTTGATGTTTACTGCGATGCATCCAAGATTGGTCTCGGATGTGTGCTTATGCAAGAAGGCAAGGTGATCTCTTATCCGTCCGACAACCGACAGCGACATGAGCGGAACTACCCCACCCATGACCTCGAGCTCGCGAGCCGTAGTTTTAGCACTGAAGGTGTGGCGTCATTACCTCATGGGTAATCGCTGCGAGATCTATTCGGATCACAAGAGCCTGAAGTATATCTTTACCCAGAAGGAGCTGAACATGAGGCAAAGAAGATGGTTAGAATTTATTAAGGATTATGATATGGAGATCCACTACCACCCCGGCAAGGCCAATGTGGTAGCGGATGCGTTGAGTAGACTGCCGTGTCAGTTGAACTCAATGATAGCAGAAGAACAACCCAGCTTGTACCAGGAGTTTGAACAGTTTAGAATGGAGTTAGTCAGTGAAGGATTCCTAGCCAGCATGGAGCTACAACCCACCTTGATTGGTCAGATCAAGGAAGCTCAGAAAGGAAATGCCAGCATTGACGGAATCAAGACCCAGATAGTCACAGGAAAAGCACCAGGATTCACGGTAGATGAATCCGGAGTTCTTTGGTACAAAGAACGTCTCTGCGTACCATCGGACTCGGACACCGAAGCAAGTCATTCTGAAGGAAGCCCATGACACCCTATACTCTATTCACCCCGGAGGTACCAAGATGTACCAAGATTTGAAGGAACAATTTTGGTGGCATGGAATGAAGAGGGAGATCGGAAGCTACATCGCCAAGTGTGATATCTGTCAGCGAGTCAAGGCAGAACATCAGCGACCCGCAGGACTGCTGCAACCCTTACAGATTCCGGAATGGAAGTGGGACTCGGTAGGAATGGACTTTATCACAGGTTTGCCCAAATCCAGCAAAGGCAACGACTCTATATGGGTAGTGGTGGATAGATTGACCAAAGTAGCCCATTTCATCGCCGTCAAGACCACCTACCAAGGACCAAAGTTAGCTGAGCTGTACATCTCCAGAATAGTCACCCTGCACGGAACCCCGAAGTCGATAGTGTCGGATAGAGGATCACAATTCACCTCACGATTCTGGCAGAAGGTGCATGAAGGATTAGGGACCCGTTTGAATTTCAGCACCGCCTATCACCCGCGAGACCGATGGACGGACCGAGAGAGTCAATCAGATTTTGGAGGACATGTTGAGAGCATGCGTACTGGAGTACGGATCCAAGTGGGAAGATTGCCTGCCTTACGCAGAATTCTCCTACAACAACAGTTTCCAAGCCAGCCTACAGATGGCCCCCTTTGAAGCTTTGTACGGAAGGAAGTGCCGAACCCCCCTGAACTGGTCGGAAGTCGGAGAAAGTCAAGTCTTTGGACCTGATGTTCTTCGTGAAGCCGAAGAGAAAGTGCACAAGATCCGCGAGTATCTCAAGACGGCACAATCACGGCAGAAGAGTTACGCCGACAAGAGACGCCGAGAGATGACCTTCGAGATCGGAGATTTTGTCTATCTCAAGGTATCCCCCCTGAAAGGAATGCAGAGATTTCAGCTGAAAGGAAAGCTTGCACCTCGATATGTCGGACCCTTCAAAGTTCTCAGTCGCCGAGGCGAAGTGTCCTATCAATTGGAGTTACCTGAAGAAATGTCGGCGGTGCACGACGTATTTCACATCTCACTCCTTCGGAAGTGCCTGGAAGTCCCCGAGAAGACGGAAGTGTTCAAGAACATCGATCACCGTTCGGTGGATATCAACCAAGACCTGACATACCGCGAAGTGCCGATTCGCATCTTGGAAGAAGCATACAGAACCACCCGCACCCGAAGCATCAAGTTTCTGAAGATACAGTGGAGCAATCATACCGAAGATGAAGCCACTTGGGAGCGAGAGGAAGATATGAAGAAGGAGTACCCAGATCTCTTTAGTATCTAATTTTCTTTAAGATCTCGGGACGATATCTTTTGTAAGGGGGAAGGGTTTGTAACATCCCAAATTTCAAATAAAGGAAGAAGAACATTTCCAAGTATCCAAAATTCAGAACCAACAAAAACTTTTACTTTGCATATAGTACCCAGCATAGGACTTGTGCATTTTGAGTGATATGCCATGATGATTGTTACTTTGTGTTTGTGATGAACTCCAAAACCCTAGAGTGATCTAGTGATCATTATAAACCAAACTCACCACAAAGAGAAAGAAATCAAATATTAGAAAAACCCTAAAAACTCTAACATATGGTTTATACCATTTTTGTAAATTTGATCCTAGACCCATTTGATCTTCACCAATAGTGGTGTTATGTTATTAAGGAGTATTTACAACTTTGAGAATCAAAGATTTACCTTTCAAACCAATTTCAAATTTGAAAATATGATCACATGAGATAATGGTCATTTCTGACTTTTATATTCTGGTCACCACTTTGAGCCTCTCTATTTCAAAATTTCTAAACCAAACCAATGCAAGTCTTTGCATGTCATCCAAGTACTCAACAAGGTGAACAACTTCTGTAAAGATCATCACCCCAAATTCATCTTGGATCAAAAGTTAGAAGCAAGCAAAGAGGAGACTTTGAAACATTTGGAAGATCCCCAATTTTCAAAATGTGATCAAACCGAGCCATCACTTGACCCTCACACACCCTAGCCATGACCAGTGATCACTCCTACACCTAACCCAAGCAAGAGCACGCCATGGACACGACCAAAGCATGGCCAGCCATGGCCATGCCGGCCACGTTCCACCTCGACGCCCACCTCTCTCCCTCTGCTGCTCCAGCCCGAGCCACCTTGCCAAACACGTCGCCCATGATCTCAGGAGATCGCCCGTACCCGCCGTTGAACGAGAGGATGACGACACGACCCGGACGGAGCGCGCCCAGGACGCTCCAGGTGCGCCGCCAACGGCATGGCGACGTCACCTGTGCACGGACGCGCGCGACACGGGCACGCGTCGATCGCCGTACCCCGCCGTACCCCGACCACCTCCACGCGCCACGGTACTCGCCTCGCCACGTGGAGCTCGCCGGACATGCTCGCGTCACCCCCTAGCGCCTACCGCCGCCGGAGAGGAAGCTTCCTTCCGCCACGGCCTCGACAGTACGCGCACGGCCCCGACCACCGTACGCCTCGCATTAACTCGCCATGGACGCTCGCGGATTCGCCGTACCCTCCCGATCGTCGCTGCGTCACCACCTAGCCCTCTAGCTCGCCGGAGACGCCGCGCCCACGACGACCCGCACCCTGCCCCGCAGCACATCCTCCCGCCTATAAATAGAGCACTCCCCGGACCAAACCAAGCACACCACCACCCTCCCCTCTTCTTCCTCGACCTTCCCAGCACCTCGCCATGCTCGATTAGCCACTGCCGCCGCCCAATCGACGCCTCACCGCCGCGGAAGCCCTGCAGCAATCGCCGGAGAAGGAGGCCGCCCCTGACGACGCCGGCGCTGCAGGGCTGCCTCGCCGTCGTCTACAACCTCGTCAAGCACACTGCCAACCCTAGCTGGAGCCACCGTAAGCCCTCCGACCCCCTACCTGCGCCGCCGGCGAGCTTCTCTCTCGCCGTCGACGACGACGCACCGAGCCGTCGGATCGCGTTCTAATCCAACGCCCCACGCTAGTCCATACCGATTCGGCTTTTAAGAGTCGCTGACAGGTGGAGCCCATTGTCAGGCGGCCCGCGCGTGCACAGATGCGTGGTGGGCTGGCCTTGGGCCGTTTTTAAACGTTTGGGCCCAGTTAGCTTTCCCGCGTAGCCCAGTAATTCAAATTCGAATTATCCAAATCCATTTAATTTCAATACTGGTTCCAACTTTGAAAATCAATAGAATCTGTTTGGCTTGGCCAAATTTAACAAACTTTATATTGTTAGAAAGCTAAGGAAAAGTTCTACAATTTGCCACTGGTCTCACCTTGAGATCTGTTGTAGAATTAATGTGACAAAAAGATCAAGCCAGAGACTTTTGCACATTCAATTAATTATTAAAAATCAACCAAAATAGATATTAAGTTAATTCCAACTCCTATAGCTCACATTTCACTTCCACTAATTGTTTCTGCAAGAAAATGGTGTGGTCACTTTGCATGATCATGCCCTAGTTTAATTAATGGACAATATGGCTAGTTTAGTAAGTGATATTGTCCAAAACTATTATGTAAATCTTATGAAGTATTTTTACTTCATTTAAATCTTTGTCTCAAATGAATTCATGTGATGTTTGGACCCCTGGTCCCAACTCTCTTATATGAATTACTTGAGATTTAAATCAAATGTAGTGTTATTTAAATAGTATGAGGTGGTCTACCTCATTTAAATCATTTTCTCCAATAATGATGATGAATGTTTGACTTAGGTCAATATGAATTCATGCATGATTATGGGTGAGAAATTAAATCTTAAGAAGATATCAATGAGAGGAAACAAATCCTCAAGCATCATATGAAAGTTAATTGTCACATATGAATGAGAGGAAAATATTTTCCCCAAGTCACCCCACCAATGCACCTACTTATGTTATGTGTGTGCTTAGTATAGATTGTGTGAATAATGATGTGTTTAGTATAGCCTTTGAGCTTGTTTGGTGATTATACTTCGTATTCCAAATTTAGACGCTAGCACCGGAGATTATCAAGAAGAAGGAGAATTCTACCCTGAAGAAGAAGGAGAAAACCTAGAGAACTACCAAGGCAAGATAATACTCTTGCAAAGTGCAAAGCTCTCCTTGAGCAAGGCACCATGTTTCTTACCTTTCTTTATACAAGCCTATCTTATGTGTACACCATACAAGTTATACTTGTTGTGTTTTCCAAGGATGGACTAAAATTGGTATAGAGAACAAGATTACTAGATGAGTAGAGATAGCAAAGCAAAGTAGCACCCCTCATGATTAGTGCTAGTGCTAAAATACTAAAATTTGACTATATTAGATGGGAGCATGTGAATGGTTGAATTTGAAACCTTGGAATGATGAAGCATTCCATTGAAGAGTTGGAAGTTGAATGTGAACAAGAGAAGATGGTGATTTTTGATAAAAACCTGATATTGGTTTGAATGCGATACCTTTCCAATTTTTGAGTACCCCCACAATACCTGATTATGGGTAGGGCTTAACTGGAAGTTTATAGATTTTAGTATGAGTTCCCTCTGAACACACATCATAGGGGTTATGCTTGAGGCTGCCTCCGTTGTTGAGAAAAGATGTGAATTGAGGTGAAATTGTACGGCCAAGCCCTGTGCGGCTCCCGGGTTAACGGTTGGTTTTCACTTGGGAGGCCAAGCTCATGGGGAGAGGTGCTCATACTAGGATGTGTAAGTGAAAGGTTATGGTTGATGATCCGCGTCGTGTTACGGTGACTCGGAGTTATTCCGACGGATGAAATCAAATGTTGTGGCACAAGTGTGCAACCTCTGCAGAGTGTTAAATCTATTCGAATAGCCGTGTCCACGGTTACGGACGGTTGGAAGGGCCATACGGCTTCCGGTGTCGGATTTTTGAAAGCTTTAGTAAATGTGAATGGTGACTTGGTGACTCTTTGGGTATTGAACCAATGATGTGGGAATGACACTAATGTTTCCACTTAAGATAGATAGTACATGATCCAAGCTTGTGAACTAAAATTTGGCTTACGCAAGTTAAATTAGAGCTTAGTATCTTTCTTTGGCATTTTACAATAGTATTAGTTTGCAAGTACTTGAAGTACTTACGGCTTTGTCCCTGGCTATTCAAATGGCCAGAGTACGAGGAGGAACGGAACTATCACGAGGATGACCAGCAGGACGCCTACGACAACTAGGGGTTTCTGACGTCAAATGTTGGCCTGTGGATTAGAGAATCCCGTTACTATTACGCTTCCGCTATGTATGAACTTATGTATGTTGTTGATTGAGAGATCAACTATTTGTGTAATATGAATCCGGTGATTCAAGATTGTAAGACATTATGGCTTGTAATAAATAATGACTGTGATATTCAACTATTATGCCTCGCAACAACATTATCCTGGGATTGCGATGAATGACATAATAGGCATCTGGACTTAAAAATCCGGGTGTTGACACAAGATCTCCTCCTCCACCCAACCAAAGCTCTTGATCTTTGGAGATTCGAAGGAGAAGACCCCGATCTACATCTTCACCGAAGCGATTTGCATTTCCCCCTCATATGCTTGAGGGCCCCTGTGCTAGTGTTCCTCTTTTGGGAAACCCTAGTTGTTTGTAGTTGATATTGTTGTTGTTGTTGTTGTTACAGATTTGGGAGCCTCCAATTTGGTTGTGGATGTGTGCCCCAAGAACCTTGTAAAGTCCCGGTTTCCGCCTCGAGGAAATCCCTTAGTGGAAGTGGGCTAGGCCTTTGTGGCGTTGCTCACAGGAGACCTGAGTGAAGCCTTCGTGGCGTTGGTCTGGCTTTCGTAGCGACAAGATGGTCCTAGCGAAGACTATATGCTCGGTGTTACGCCAACAAGAGAGACCGTAGCTTGGTTGCATATGAGAGAAGCAACTAGATTTGCACAAGATGTCACTCTTCTCTTTTCTCTCTTAGTGCTCACAAGCTTTGCACTCCTTTGTATCGGTGGACACACACTCTTTTTCTATTTCTTTTTTTTTCTCTCTTTTTTCACTTTTTTCTATGCTTAGAAGCTTTCTTTTTCTCTATGTCAGACTTTTTCTTCTTTTGTGTATCTTTCTCACCGAGCTTGCTTCGGAGCTATGCTCAACACAACGCACACACACACCCTCTCACAGTCGTGACACTTGTGCAATGCTTCGCAACACTCGGAAAGCCACTCTCAATGGGATAGGTACACAAAGAAAGAAACAGGGCTACAAGGGGTGAGGCAAGTTACACCTATTGATGTTAGACAGTGTCAAGCACATGAACTTGCGATGATTGAAGTGGTGTCGATGATGGTGGCGAAGTTGCGCCGGAATCCGGGGTGCCAACGGTGTCGTCGCGGTGTTGATGTAGGCGCGGAAGAGGAATAGACAACCGATGCACTCCAAATCGAAAACCGAGCAAATTAAGTCAATGCCCGAAAAGTTGGGTCATAACGAACGGTCAAAAGTTGGTTTCCAAAAATTGTCAACAATTAGAGGTGGACTATGTGGAGTATTTGTAGATTGTTGTTAAACTTTGGAGTTAAACGGGCACCGAACAGTTGTCAAGATTTGCAGCAAAAAGATGTGTCAAAGTAAGATGAAATTTGTATCAGGAACACAAGGCGGCAGTGCCGTGGTGTGTCTACCGGCACTGCTGGGGTGAACGGGCCGGCATTGCCGGGGTTAGGTGGTCGGCACTGTGGGGTCAGGCTGATTTTGCGCGCAGAGCAGGATACAGTGGAGGCGAGCTCGGTGGAGAGCGCAGCGCGTGGCTTGGGCGGGATGGCAGCGCGGGCGATGTGGGGGCGGCGGTGGTTGGCATGCTGGATGCAGCGCTGGGGAGCCACGCGTGCGGGGGAGCAGCTGGGGGTTAGGCGGGCCAAGCTGCTGTCGGCCGGAGTGCTGCGGCGGATCCGCGCGGTGCTGGGCTTGGTGGCTCACGGGCGGGAGCGGGGTGGTGGCTTGATGCGGCGCGGTTGCTGCAGCTTGTTGCGCGTGGGCGGAGGAAGGCCAAGCGGTGGGAGGCGGCCAAGCGGGGCAGGTCGAGCGGTAGCGGGCGCCTGGGCTTGCGTGGTGATAGCCGAGCTTCTTGCGGCTGCTGGTGGTGCGTGGAGATGCGTGGAGGCGAGCTACGGCAGACGATGTGGTGGGTGCAAGGCGGGAGTTGGTGTGGGCGCTGCGTGCGGAGCAGCTGGCGGCCAGGGCGCGCGACGGTGTTGAGAAGGCCGGTGGCTGGAGGTTGCGGGTGGTGGGCGCGGTAGGTATACGGCTTGCATGTGCGCGGCGGCGAGTGCCGCTCTGTTCCGGCCGACGCATCGGTGAGCACGAACTGGACGAACTGGGGACGAACGTAGCGGAAATTGAGGCGAAAATCCGTCGATTCTGAGCGAAATACAAGGAATTTGACAGCGAAATTTGGTGGGGATGTAGATCAACCACTATAAAATCAGATCTGTGGACCAAAACCACAAAAAACTCAACAAATCCAGAGATCCAAATTCGAGCTATTTTTTGGGGCAAAATTTTTTGGGGAATTTTTTTTTTGGCGAAATTGGTGAAATTGGAGGGTCAAATTTGTGGCAATCTTTGCTCTGATACCATATGATGCGGGCTGAGCCCGTGTGGGTTGCCCGATCTCACGATTTGACCCGGGGGAGTGTGATTGCGGAGGGGGATTTGCGGGGAAGTGGATGAACGCGAAGAACACGATACAAACACACGCACACAAATCGGTTATCCTCGTTGGCCCGAACCACCAACTCGATAGAATTGCAAGACAAGGACCAAAAGGTAGAATCTCTCGCAAAAGATCGACAAATCCAAATAGAAGTCCAAAGAGTAAAAAATCAACTAAGAATAGAGTTGCAAAGCAAGAGATTCTCAATTGATAGAATTACTAGAATGGAAAAGATCTGGATAAGGAGGGATACAATAGATGTGTAATCTAAGGAGGGGGTTTCCCTAATCCACAAAGGGATAATAGAGGCATAAGCCAAGTTCTCTCAATTCAAGTCTAACCTAATGAAGGTGAGGGTGGGTGCCTATTTATAGGGAACCACTAAGGAGGGGTATTTTGGGGAAACAAATATACAAGCACACAGCCATACATGTGGCAGCTAGGGTTCATATTGTAAGTGGCCGCGGCCTCGGCGGCAGTGCTGGTGTGGGGAGGCCGGCCGTGCCGGGGTGCGTCGGGCGGCAGTGCCGGCCTTGGTGCAGCGGCAGTGCCGGAGGGGACGGCAGTGTCGGCCATGGTGCAGCGGCAGTGCCGGCCTGGAGCATCCAGCCCTTCCTCTTCCTTCTTCTCTTCCATTCCACCGTGACATCGGCCTTGTGTCCTCGGGTCTCCGTGCCATCCTTCCTTCCCTCCGTACTTGTCGTTAAGTTCCTATCATCAAGATGTGATGGAGTATGAAGTAGTATATCGTTGCACATAGGCGATTGTAGGCACGCATAAAGGAGAAGATTCACCTTGGCGTGCCGTGTTGGCGATGAAGCACATGATGCAGTGAAGACCGAAAGTCGCCCCGTATCACCATGGCATCCTCTCTTCCCTCCGTACTTGTCGTCGAGTTCCTATCATCAAGATATGACGGAGTATGAAGTAGTATATCGTTCCACATAGGCGATTGTAGGCACGCATAAAGGAGAAGATTCACCTTTGCGTGCCGTCTTGGCGAAGAAGCACATGATGCGGTGAAGACCGAAGGTCGGGCTGCATCATCTCCCCCCACTTGAAAATGGGTCGTCCTCTACGATGAGTCTTCGTGAACGTGTAGATGAGGTAGATGACACCAACGCTTGAATGTCCCTTCACTTGTCAAGAGCCCTATCAATAGCACAAGAAAAGCAAAGAGCAATCAAAGCGTAGCCAAAGTTCAACGTGTTTAGCAAGAGAGCGCAAGTAGAAAGAGGTCACCTTAGCAAGATACCGGTGTGCTCTCATCGAGAGATCTTGTGTAGTAGATGTGTGGGGTTGAACCCATTCATTGACGCTCATACACAAGTCGTTTGTTCCTTCACACAACAAAGACCAAGCAAAGTATGTGTGTGCGTGATGGAGGAGCATATCATCAACGACATGTCCATTCATGTTCACAACACCGTTAGCACAACACAAATATATCAAGAGTAATGTATATGCAAGGTCAATGTGAAAGAACTTCATTTCAACATCTTCCAAATGCGGAAACACAAAAGCTCCAAATTGTGAGACGACTATGATGTCCATCTCATGTAGAAACTCATGTGCATTATTGTACTCAAGGCATCGGAAAGAGAAATTGTTCAACATCCTTGAAGCAATAAGAGGATAATTCGGCAAAAACACATAAGGGAGAGTGTCCAAAATATCATTAACATGTGTGCGCACAAACCATCGGAAAGAGAAATTGGTCCTCATATTTGTGGCAACACCAACGGTAAGAATCAGATCATCATGCTTGCAAAAGAACCATAAGAAAGAGAAATTGTTCGGCATGTTCAATGCAAAGCATGGGAAAGGTATTAGAGCCGGGTTCGATCTTGTACTTACATGTATTATGCTCTCAAGAGCTAGTTTGGTCAACTCGTGCTCAATCGAGGTTGACCTTGTCTTTCGTGTACCTACACACACAATAGGCAAAGCAAAGAACGTGTGTGCATGGTATATGAACACATCATCCATCATGATGGTCCGTTTCTTTTGCACATCACCATTAGCATTAAGCAATTTATCATAGTAGATGTGGTGAATATGCGGAGTAAACATGGGAACATGCTCAATATGGACATATGCAAAGTCTCCAAAATGTGAGAGAGCTATGGGGGCAATCTCATTTACAAGCATATTAACATTATGGCAAACCAAGCATTGGAAAGAGCAAGTATTCAACATTTTGGTTGCACTAATTGGAGAGTATTGCAAGCATGTAGCACAAAACATGTTCAAAATTTTATCATGGTTGTCAACAAACCTAGGGAAGGAGCAATTGTTCATCAAGGTTGTCACAACACAAGCATCAATGTCCTCATTGCAATCAACACATGGGAAAGAGAAATTGTTCGACAAGTTGGATGCGAAGGGAGATATATTGAAACACTCATAGCATGTCATGGTCATGTTATCACAAGCAATCAAGTCCACATGATCAACAATGTTATCAAGCAAAGCATCACATGGGAAAATGAAAGAAGCATATGACATAGCATTAGGATCATCACTTTCATGCAAGCACTCATCAATCTTCATGTCCACTAGTGGGATCATGGCATCATCAACACCCATATAGGTATCTTTGTAGTCCCGCTCATATGAGGTAGGTGTTGTGGAAGTGGTAGGCTCCATGTGGCCTCCATGTTCATCTTCAAGCAAGCATGGTGTGATAGCATCATCTTCATGCACCATGTCTCCATGATCGGCGTCGCGTCATCCATGGAACCTAATGATACATAAGAGAACACACTAGAGGTAGAGGGTAAGTTGTTAGGATTTGAAATGGCCTCACATGACCTATCAACTACCACTCTCATCTCACTTGGTGTATCACTCATGCTCTCGAAGTGGAGGCACTCCTCAAGCTCACATATAGTGGAATCGCTCATCTCACATATAGTGGAGTCGCTCATCTCACAAATAGTGGAGTTCCTCATCTCCATGGCAATGGCGTCATCGATGTCCGAGCAACCTAGCAAAGAGAAAGAAAACACAAGAGGAGTAGAGGTTAAGTTGTTAGAAATCAAAGTGTCCTCACTCAACTCATGGTGTGTGTCACTCTTGCTCTCAAGGTATTTGAAGTATGTGTTACACTCGGCTTTATCTTTGGGTGTCATTTGGGCTTCCCGAGAATCTAGCTCGGCGAAGAATGCTCTCATCTCGGCTTGTTCTTGTGGGGTCATCATGTATATCTCACTAGGATAGGTGTATATGTATGTGGTGGAAGGAAAACTACACAAGTATCTCACCTTTCAAGAAAGTAACGGAAAAATGGTTCAAGTCAAGAGCAAAGTCGAAATGTATCGGGGTTACTCACACACACACTCAAAACACACGCAAAAAGCTAAGAACTCTATATGTGGTAGGAGTGGAGTGGTTAGCAAACGAAAAAGACCAACGGAAAATTCTATTGTCAAATGTGGGTAAGATCCAAAGTCAAATATCAAAAGTGGTGATCTATGTCAAGAAAACACGGAAACACACACAAGGAAGAACAATGGGGTTAGCGCGACCAAGGAAGTGAGCAAGTAACAAGATGGTCCTAACGAAGACTATCACTACAAGAAAAGTTGCCATGGCCGACGAAGTTGAAGTCGCACCGTGGTTGCTGGTGCACCATGGCCGACGATTTTCGGTCTCTCAGTTGTGCATGTCAAAACTTTTTTTTTCTCGTTTTTGAGGCCACCTAGCCTGACGAAAACGTCCAAAACGTCTCCTATGGTGGCCCGGGACGTGGTGCATCACGAATTCTTGGGTTCGCTGGCCGAGTCAACGCAAATCCGCACCGCCCAGGGATGTAGGGCCCAGATGGCAGCCTCTCTAGTATTGTTTTTTTTCTCGATCGCGCCATCTCGTTCAAAGCTCTCCGATCGAGCCGTTTACGATGCAGGATCATGGGTCCAACATGTCATCCTCTATGAACCAAAATTCTTTCTATTCTTGGATTTTTTTGACCCCCTGATTTCTGGCTACTTCCTTTTTCTTTTGATCCCTTGCCGCCTTGTAAACGTTGAGACCGCTACTGCTAAATGGGACCCGCATGCCATCCTCTATGTGCAATCAACTTTCTTTTCTTGGAGTTTTTTTTGGCACCTCATATTTGGTCACTTGCCTTTTTTCTTTCGATCTCGTGCCACCTCTCAAACAGTGAGACAACTGCTGCTAAATGGGACCCGCATGTCATCCTCTATGTACTATAAAACTTTCTTTTCTTGGATTTTTTGGCACCTGATATTTGGTCACTTGCCTTTTTCTTTCGATCCCGTGCCGCCTCTCCAACGGTGATACCGCTGCTGCTAAATGGGACCCGCATGTCATCCTCTATGTACTATAAAACTTTCTTTTCTTGGATTTTTTTGGCACCTGATATTTGGTCACTTGCCTTTTTCTTTCGATCCCGTGCCGCCTCTCAAACGGTGATACCGCTGCTGCTAAATGGGACCCGCATGCCATCCTCTATGTACTATAAAACTTTCTTTTCTTGGATTTTTTTGGCACCTGATATTTGGTCACTTGCCTTTTTCTTTCGATCACGTGCCGCCTCTCAAACGGTGATACCGCTGCTGCTAAATGGGACCCGCATGTCATCCTCTATGTACAATCAAGTTTCTTTTCTTGAATTATTTTTGGCTCCTGATATTTGGTCACTTGCCTTTTTCTTTCGATCTCATGCCACGTTTGAAACGTTGAGGAACCTACTGGCTCATGGGACACGCATGTCATCCTCTATGTACAATAAAAGTTTCTTTTCTTGGATTTTTTTTCACCCTCTGATTTTTGGCTATTTCCTTTTTCTTTTGATCCCCTCCCGCCTTGGAAACGTTGAGTAAGCTGCTAACTCATGGGACCCGCATGTCATCCTCTATGTACAATCAACTTTCTTTTTCTTTTGATCTCAAGCCGCATTCGAAACGTTGAGACCGCTGCTGCTAAATGGACCCGCATGTCATCCTCTATGTACAATAAAGTTTCTTTTCTTGGATTATCTTTGGCTCCTGATATCTTGTCACTTGCCTTTTTTTCTTTCGATCTCATGCCGCCTTTGAAACGTTGAGTAAGCTGTTGGCTCATGGGTCCCGCATGTCATCCTCTACGAACAATAAAAGTTTCCTTTCTTGGAGTTATTTTTGACCCCTAATTTCTGGCTATTTGCCTTTTTCTTTTCATCTCATGCCCCCTTTGATGTAGTCTGAATCTGACTAAGCTTAGGGCTTATATTATTTTTAGAAAGTCAAACTATACCATGTTTGACTAAGCTTTTACCAAAAATCATTAACATGCAAAATACAAAATTAATATCATTAAATAGGTTGTGAAATATATTTTCCTACGGTATCTACACAATATTATATTTGTTGATAGAATGTTCTAAAATTTTGGTCAAACTTTACTTGTATTGATTTCTCAAAAATAAATAAGCCTTAAGCTTTGGGATGGAGGTATCTAGACAAAGCTGAGTCAAATAGTTTTTTTGTCTGTCCATAGCTAGTGTTCATGGTGCAAAAGGCTAAGAGCATCCACTATATGCATCATTCTATCTCATACAGTAATTCAATATCAGTGCTGAGGTCTGCCTTTTGTTTTGCTATTCATATGTAGACTGAAACTTTAGGGCCTTTACTCAAAAGGAAGATCAAAACTGCGGCTAATCAGGCTGCCAGTATGTTGATGCCGCCCCCATCTTCTAAATGCCTCTACAAGCACAAGGCCACGCGCCAGCTGGGTGGTGATCTTTTAATGAATATGGTATATTTTCTTAATCCACAAAACATGCCTTGATTTTTGTCTGTTTATTATCGGTTTTTTCTAATGCTTGCCAAAAGTTTACAACAACAACAACAACAACAACTGATGCGGGGTGGCCTTCGGACACCTCCACACCAAGACCAACAAGTCCCCCAAGTGGACCGATGACTCGGGCTCGAGTCAAAGCGCTACATGACAAGGTGAACTCGCTCCTCACCACCCTTGACCTCGGTACTCCTTTGGATGGAATGCTACCTCATGCCGATGTGCTATGTGTCATTAGGTACAAGGCACATCAAGACACCGGAGAAGAGGACAAGCCATGGTCAAGGGAAGGAGAGGAGCAGCGGGACATCAAGGAGGACACACCATGGTCAAGAGGAGGAGAGGAGCAGGCTGGACGAGAAGATGCCCGTGGAGTTGGACCCGACGTCATCCGGAGCGCGCCAAGGAAGAGAAGGAGCCACCCGGTCCAGGGCCCGGTCCGACCGGATCCACGACCGGGCGCCCCGGTCGAAACCGGAGAATGCGCTGACTGCAACCGGGCGCCTTACTGCGCCACATGGACCCGTCCCCGGTCGCTGTCCGGTCTAGGACCCGGTTTGGACCGGACGCCCCGGTCCCAGGGCCGGTCTGACCGGGCTCCTGACCGGAAACGTCGAATTGTCTTGTCAAAACTGCTTAAGTCGTGTACTTCGTACCTTTTCGCCATGTGTCGTCTTGTAGGCCTATATAAGGGTCCAGGACGCCCCCTTTACCTCTTTAGACTTGTTTTGAACTCAAACCTACCTTTGAGCTTAGTCTCCCTTGGGTATCATCCCTCCGTAATCAAGGCCATCCTTGTTGTTGATTTGGATATTGTTGAGTGAGATTCTAGTACAAGTTACTCTCTCTCCCTCACCAATCTCTTCTTCTCCAACACCAATCTCTCACCGGGAATTCTGCCGCGTGCCTCTTCCCGGTGATTCTATTGGCGTGGTCCATCGAGCCACGGGGGTAAGTATCGGGTGTATCGGGTTGGTGTGCGTGCGTGAGTACCGGTGTTCTTCGTGTTCTTCGTGTTCCTCGCGCTCTCCCACCTTTTCCCCTTGGATCTTGGGTCAAATCGCGAGATCGGGCCAACCCATAGATCTCAGATCTCATCATATGGCATCAGCAGCTCTTGGTTACCGCGGATTTGACCCTCCACCCACCCGATTTCGTTCCTAAAAAAAAAAATTCCAAAAAAATCCCCAAAAATAGCCCCAAATTGCCTCTTGACCGATCTGTGATTTGGTTGCGTTTTCAGTGGTTTTGGTCCGTGGATCTGGTGTTGTTGTGTTTGATCTACTATTTCCCCAACTTTGAGCCTCCAATTCCATCGTTTCCCTTCGTTTTGGTCAATTTGGTTTTGGTTTGGGGAAGAACAGGAGAGAGAAAGCTCCAAATCGTGAAACCCGGTTTCAAACCCGGTCAACCGGGCCACAGACCGGACGAACCAGCCCAGAACCCGGTCGACCGGGCGGCAACCGGACAGGCCGGTCCAGGATCCGGTCCAACCGGGCCCCAGAGCCGGGCGCATCTTCGCGCCCTCCTTCGACCTCGACGTCCGGCGATCTCCACCACCACCACCACCACCACCATCGCAGGTATAACTTGCGGCTTTCACCTTGTAACCCCTCTTCCTTTTGCGATCTATCCCATCGAGCATTGCTTGTCTAGTGTTGCGAGACATTGCACGTGGCCCCGCATTGTGAGGTGTGTGTGTCGCGTTGAGTAAGGCATCCAAGCAAACACTCGTGTGGCAAGATAGCAAAAGCGAGGCTAACGCTAACATAGTGCGTGAAAAAGCCCCAAAAACACAAAAAGAGTGCGAGTAGCACCATACATCCATACATCCATACGCCCATACATACAAAAGTGTCCACGGGCCACCAAAGATAAAAACGAGTGCAAGTGCCACCATATACAAAAGAGAAAAAGCTTTTAAGCAAAGAGAGATAGGAGAAGAGAGGCCGCGTGTGAATCTTGTTGTCTCTTCCTTTGCAACCAAAGCTTTGGCTCTCCTTGTGTTAGTGTGACACCGAGCACTTATACATACACTTTTCCGCTCACTTTTGGTTGCACTAACCCCGCTTATCTCGTGTGTGTGTTCCACAACTTTTCCGTGTTTATAGTGATCTTCACATTGACATTTGGATTTTTGGACCTTACCCACTTTTAACAACATACTCGATCTTGGATTTGTCTTTTGGCTTTCCACAACACTCGCCTAACACCATATTTGCTAGCTTTTGCGTGTGGTTTTGCGTGTGTTCCCGATACACTTGATCTTGCTTTCGGTTTGGTGGATTGCCTCAATACTATCTTACCTTGGTAAGAGTGCGAGGTAGTCTCCTTCCACTAACATACACAACATAGTTCTTGTCTTTACATCATGGATAGGAGCGGAGATGATACAAGGGATGGAGAAGTCCTCCGCAACACCGAGAGGTTGGCTACTCAACACAACCTATGGACGCAACGACAAGAGTTCAAGGAGGAACTCACACTCTTCGAGACACGCATCGATGAGCAATACGATGAAGTGGCACACAACTTCTCCGTTGTGAACCAAGACTTGGCTCTCCTTCGCGAAGCTACGGACAACTTGAATGGCCAAATGGCGGCCAATGATGCGAACATGGAGCGGCGCATGGATAGCCTCGAGCGCGCCATCACCAACTTGGGTCGTCATCGCCGACACCGCTCTACTTCATCATCATCAAGCTCGTCACAAGATTACTACTCTCATGGTCACCGTTCGTCCTCAAGCTCCTCTTCAAGGCATGAAGACCATCATCGACCTCATCGCCCACACGCTCGTCATGAAGACTCTCGCTCCAACTCTAAGCGAGGAGAAATCCATCGCCATGCTCGTCCACATGAACGTCCTCCACAAGATCTTCCTCAACCGGCTCGCCATGCCCACCATGGGCGTGACGACCAACCCCACGACAATGTCTTCCACAACATGGCGCCACATGGTGATGCTCACGCCCAAGGTCGTCAAGAGCAACCGAGGCGTGATCTACGAAATCATCCTCGCCATGACCAACGTGGAAGAGGAGACCCACAACATGATCAAGACGAGAGGGCCATCCTTGGACATCGCCAACAACCTCGTCAAGATCCTCAACAACATATTCCACGTGAACCAAGTGAAGCAAGTGTTCAAATCCACCGCCAACCCAATGCTATGGTTGGACGTGAAAGACCTCCTCTACCACCTCAAGCCGCAAGAGATGAAGGCAACCGTCCTCGCCGCCGAAATTTGGAAGATGAAGAGAACATGTATGGTAAACTCAAGTTCAACATGCCCAAGTTCAAAGGTGAAGACGACGCCGAGGCCTACCTCTCATGGGCACTCAAGGTGGACAAGATCTTCCGCATCCACAACTACTCCGGTGCCAAGAAAGTGGCTATGGCATCACTCGAGTTTGAGGATTATGCCAACACTTGGTGGGAGCAAGTTCTCACTCTAAGGGAAGAAAAAGGTGAACCTCCAATTGACACTTGGGAAGAGATGAAAGAAGAGATGCATGCTCGCTTTGTACCAACCCACTATGAGACCGACCTCTTCAACAAGCTCCAAAAGTTGAAGCAAGGTACCAAGACCGTTGAGGAGTTCTTCAAGGAGATGGAGTTGACTATGATGCGAGCTAACATACAAGAATCCGAGCAACAAACCATCGCTCGTTTCTTCAATGGCCTCAACTATCCCATCAAGCGAATTGTGGAGTTCCAACCTTATTCCAACATGGTTGAGTTGGTGCACCAAGCCTCCAAGGCCGAGCGCCAAGTGAGTGAGGACATCAAGTACTCCAAGTCCAAGTCATACTTCACCTCCAAGTTCGCGACAACAACACCTACAACAAGTGTCAAGCCTACCGCATCCTCTACACCATCCAAGCAACCGACTACCCAAAGTCGCATGAAGCAAACGGTGTCCTCTACCGCCTCCTCTAAGGCCTCTACGGGACCCTCTAATGTCACTTGTTTCAAGTGTGGCACCCAAGGCCACAAATCCTTTGAGTGCAAGAATACCAAGGTTATGATCACCATGGAGAATGGTGACATCGAGACGCTAAGTGAAGATGAGTATGAAGCTATGGTACAAGCCGCCGTCGCAAATGAAGAAGCTTATGATGAAGATAGCGGAGAAGACCCTCTCTTGTGTGTGCATGACCCCAACCCTTCACTTGTGGTCACAAGAGTGCTAACTACTCAACCTCAAGCTATGGAAGACCAACGTTGCAACATCTTCCAAACCCGTGCCGGAATTGGTGGCAAGTCAATCAAGGTCATCATCGACGGGGGAAGTTGTCACAACCTAGCAAGCACCGAGTTGTGTGAGAAGCTCAACCTCACGCTTCGCAAGCATCCTCACCCTTACCATATCCAATGGTTGAGCGACAAGGGCAATGTCAAGATACAACATACCGTCACCGTCAACTTCAAGATCGGCCCCTATGAAGATACCATTGAGTGTGATGTGGTGCCCATGACGGTGTGCCACATGTTGCTCGGCCGCCCATGGCAATTTGACAAGAAGGCTATACACGACGGACACACCAATGCGTACACCTTCATGGTCAAGGATAAGAAGTTTGAGCTTCGCCCAATGACTCCTAGCCACATCATCGCCGACAATGCGAAGGCTTTAGCGAGGGCACAACAACACACCCACCATAGTGAGTTGAGAGGAGCGGGAGCGACCCACCAAAAGGAAAGTGAGCGCCACAAATCCTATATGAGTGAGAGAAAGAGCGTCCTCCTAGCCACCAAAAGCGAGTGGAGAGAAGTGCAAGAAAACCCATCCACCATATTGCACTTTGTGCTAATTTGCAAGGGCCCGTCATCGGAGACTAACGACTTAACCAACATTCCTTCGTCTTTGTTGTCTCTTTTGAAGGAGTTCCAAGACGTCTTCCCCGACGAGCTACCTCATGGACTCCCAACGCTTCGGGGCATCGAGCACCGCATCGACCTCATACCCGGCGCTCCCCTTCCAAACCGTGCCGCCTACCGCACCAACCCCGAAGAAACAAAGGAGATTCAACGCCAAATACAAGATCTCCTCGCTAAATGGTACGTGCGAGAAAGCCATAGCCCTTGTGCCGTTCCCGTGATTCTTGTGCCTAAACCGGATGAGACGCAACGAATGTGTATGGATTCCCGCCCCATCAATGCCATTACCGTTCGTTACCGCCATCCCATTCCGCGTTTAGATGACATGCTTGATGAGTTGAGCGGTGCCACTATTTTCTCTAAAGTCGATTTGCGTAGTGGTTACCATCAAATCCGCATGATAATTGGTGATGAATGGAAGACGGCATTCAAGACCAAACTTGGTCTCTATGAATGGCTTGTCATGCCATTTGGTCTTTCAAATGCTCCGTCAACTTTCATGCGCCTCATGAATCACATCTTGCGTCCTCTTATTGGCAAGAGTGTGGTTGTCTATTTCGATGATATTCTCATTTATAGCCAAAATCTCGAGGACCATGTGCAACATGTGAGAGAAGTCTTATGCATCTTGCGTCATGAGAAGCTTTATGCCAATCTTCCCAAATGCACTTTTGCCCAAAACAAATTGGTTTTCCTTGGTTTTGTGGTTTCCGCCAATGGCATTGAAGTTGATTCTTCGAAGGTTGAGGCCATCCACAATTGGCCTACCCCTACAAATGTTGCTCAAGTCCGAAGTTTTCATGGACTCGCCGGTTTCTATCGCCGCTTTGTGAAAGATTTTAGCACCATTGCTTGCCCTTTGAACGAGCTTACCAAAAGAATGTTTCGTTTGTGTGGGGCAAGGCCCAACAAGATGCTTTTGATGAGTTAAAGAAACGCCTTACCGAAGCTCCCCTTCTCGTCCTTCCAAATTTTGCAAAAACTTTTGAGATTGAGTGTGATGCGAGTGGACTTGGTATTGGTGGAGTCCTTATGCAAGATGGTAAACCCGTGGCATATTATAGTGAGAAGTTGGATGGCGCACGCCTCAACTATCCTATATATGACAAGGAGCTTTACGCTTTGGTTCGTGTTCTTGAGGTTTGGAAACACTATCTTTGGCCGAAAGAGTTTATCATTCATTCCGACCATGAGTCTTTGAAGTATTTGAAAAGCCAACACAATTTGAATAAAAGACATGCTAAATGGGTTGAGTTCATTGAGTCCTTCCCATATGTAATCAAATACAAGAAGGGCAAGGACAATGTAGTGGCGGATGCTCTTTCCCGCAAGCTCACCCTTTTACTCACTCGTTTGGATTTTCATGTCTTGGGACTTGAGGAGATCAAAGAACTCTATCCTTCCGATTCTTTCTTTGCACCGATATTTGAGAAGTGCTCCGTCGAAAGAGGAGTTGATGATTTCTATTTGCACCAAGGATTCTTGTTCAAAGGGAACAAACTTTGCATCCCTATGTCCTCGCTTCGCCTTTTGCTCTTACAAGAATCACACGGAGGTGGTCTCATGGGTCACTTCGGAAGAGAGAAGACATACGCCATGCTCTCAACCCACTACTATTGGCCAAGAATGTACCGCAACGTGGAACGCCTTTGCCGCCGGTGCACCACTTGCTTACAAGCTAAGTCTACCTCCAATCCTTATGGCCTTTATACGCCTTTGCCTATACCTTATGCACCATGGACCGATATTAGCATGGATTTTGTACTAGGGTTGCCTCGCACTAAACATGGTCATGATTCAATCTTTGTGGTAGTGGATATGTTCTCTAAGAGGGCACATTTCATACCTTGCCATAAGAGCGATGATGCTTCACACATTGCTTCATTGTTTTTCAGGGAAATTGTCCGCCTACACGGAGTACCGGCAAGCATTGTGTCGGACCGAGACGTCAAATTCATGAGCTATCTATGGAAGTCGCTCATGGCAAAGTTTGGAGTGAATCTCTTATTCTCATCATCCTCGTACCCTCAAACCGACGGCCAAACGGAGGTGGTCAATAGAAGCCTCTCTACTCTCCTACGCATCCTCGTGAAGAAAAACTTGAAGTCATGGGAAGAGTGCCTCCCACACGCGGAATTCGCCTACAACCGCGCCAAACACTCTACAACATTAAAGAGTCCCTTCATGGTCGTCTACGGCTTCGACCCTCCCACGGCACTCGACATACTACCACTCCCCCTTCATGAGAGAACGAACATGGACTTCGACAAGCGCACCACCGCCATGAAGAAACTACATGAAGAAACAAGAGCAACTATTCAAGAACATGTGCTTCGTCAAGCTACACGCCTCAACGCCAAGAAGAAGGAACGCATCTTTGAGGAAGGCGACCTCGTTTGGATCCACCTCCGGAAGGAAAGATTCCCTCATGAACGCAACTCCAAGCTCAAGCCAAGGGGCGATGGCCCATTCAAGGTCCTCAAGCGCATCAACAACAATGCATACGTCATCGACATCCCGACCTCCAAGTACTTGGTGAGCAACACGTTCAACGTGTCGGACTTATCGCCATATCATGAAGATGAAGAAGAACAAGAGTCGAGGACGACTCTTTCCCAAGGGGGGGAGATGATGCGGGGTGGCCTTCGGACACCTCCACACCAAGACCAACAAGTCCCCCAAGTGGACCGATGACTCGGGCTCGAGTCAAAGCGCTACATGACAAGGTGAACTCGCTCCTCACCACCCTTGACCTCGGTACTCCTTTGGATGGAATGCTACCTCATGCCGATGTGCTATGTGTCATTAGGTACAAGGCACATCAAGACACCGGAGAAGAGGACAAGCCATGGTCAAGGGAAGGAGAGGAGCAGCGGGACATCAAGGAGGACACACCATGGTCAAGAGGAGGAGAGGAGCAGCTGGACGAGAAGATGCCCGTGGAGTTGGACCCGACGTCATCCGGAGCGCGCCAAGGAAGAGAATGAGCCACCCGGTCCAGGGCCCGGTCCGACCGGATCCACGACCGGGCGCCCGGTCGAAACCGGAGAATGCGCCGAGCGCAACCGGGCGCCTTATCGCGCCACATGGACCCGTCCCCGGTCGCTGTCCAGGTCTAGGACCCGGTTTGGACCGGACGCCTCGGTCCCGGGGCCGGTCGACCGGGCTCTGACCGGAAACGTCGAATTGTCTTTTCAAAACTGCTTAAGTCGTGTACTTCGTACCTTTTCGCCATGTGTCGTCTTGTAGGCCTATATAAGGGTCCAGGACGCCCCCTTTACCTCTTTAGACTTGTTTTGAACTCAAACCTACCTTTGAGCTTAGTCTCCCTTGGGTATCATCCCTCTGTAATCAAGGCCATCCTTGTTGTTGATTTGGATATTGTTGAGTGAGATTCTAGTACAAGTTACTCTCTCTCCCTCACCAATCTCTTCTTCTCCAACACCAATCTCTCACCGGGAATTCTGCCGCGTGCCTCTTCCGGGTGATTCTATTGGCGTGGTCCATCGAGCCACGGGGGTAAGTATCGGGTGTATCGAGTTGGTGTGCGTGCGTGAGTACCGGTGTTCTTCGTGTTCTTCGTGTTCCTCGCGCTCTCCCACCTTTTCCCCTTGGATCTTGGGTCAAATCGCGAGATCAGGCCAACCCCTAGATCTCAGATCTCATCAACAACCAAGCCTTTCAGTCCCAAACAAGTTGGGGTAGGCTAGAAACCCATAAGATCTCGAAGCCAAAAGTTTAGAAACACCAAATTCGTTTGCTTACAATCATCATACAGTAATGTTCATCTACTCTCCAGTTCCCCTAACCCAACAAAAAATGATGTTAATTACGATTTTTAGATTAAAAGAGCACCATTAGGCGCTGTTAATTATGACTTTGAGATTAAAATGTCATTTACAATTGTTAATTACAATTTTGAGACAAATGATTAGTTTAACCTCGATCCGTTACGCTCTCCATTTTTCCCAACCGAACAAAAATGTAACCATTCCATTCCTCTCGAAATGGATCCATTCCATTCCATTCCACGCTTGTTTCGAAACCGAACACACCCTTGCATTGTTGTGAACTGTTGTCCTTACACAGCCATACCCTTCCACTTACATCCAACACTATATGCCTCGGTCACTGTCTCGAGTCATTCAATATCACTGCTTGAGATCTGTTCCCATTCTTATGCGAGTTGAAACAATTGCGCCTTTACTCAAGTGGATGCAAAATGAGGCTGGTGAGGCTGCGCTGTGAGGACGATGGTGCCGGCACCATCTTCCGAAAACCTCTACAAGCACGAGGCCATGGGCCAGTCGGGTGGTGACCTTTTAATGAATCTGGTATATTTTCTTAATCCACATACATGATTTTATTATTATCTATTTAATTACTGTTGGCTTTGTCTAATGCTTACCAAAAGTTCAGAAACACTGCGTTTGCTTACAATCATCATACACTAATTTTTCACTTTCCAGTCTGTCTCATCCATTATATAAACTGTTGAGTTCCGTTGGCTTCTTTTGTAATCATTTGCATTGTTGTCAACTGTTGTCTATGCACAACCCTATTCTTCCACTTACATCCCGCACTATCTGCATCAGTATATCTCATAGATTTATTAAATATCAATGATGAGTTCTATTGCTATTCATATGCAGGATAAAACTTATGTGCCTCTACTCAAATGGATAAAAATGATCCTGATGAGGTTGCTATGAAGACGATGGTGCCGCCACCATCTTCTGAAAACCTCCTCAAGCACAAGGCCACGGGCCAGCTGGGTGGTATCCTTTTCAGTAAGCAGGTATATTTTCTTAATCCTCATACATGATTTGATTTCTCTATTTATTGCCGGCTTTGTCTAATGCTTACCAATAGTTTAGAAACACACACAACCCTATTCTTCCACTTACATCCAGCACTATATGCATCTGTGTCTCATAGATTCATTTTATATATCACTGCTGATGTTTGTTGCTCTTCAATTTTCATATGCATACTGAAACTGCTAAGCCTTCATTGGTCAAAAGGATTGCAACTGCTGGCGATGAGGCATCTGCGAGAGGCTGCCACCAAGTTACTTGTCGGCCCCACCTTCTGGATGCTTATATAAGCTCAAGTCCAAGGACCAGCCGGGCCGTAACCATCCAAGGGTTTGGGTATATTTTCTTAAGCCACATATACATGCCATGATTTATGTGTGATATTATCACCGGCTCTGTCTAATGCTTTTTGGAATTCGGAAACACCAAATTAGCATGCTTATATTCATCATACACTAAATTTTGACTGTTCAGTTTGTAACATAGTGTTATGCACTCGCTTGTCAACATTTGCATTGCTCTGAACTATGCACTTTACACAACCTATTTCTTCCACTTACATTCAGCGCTAGCACCAGTAGTACCTCCCATGTTTCCTTCACCATCCCGATGTCGAGCTTGCGGGAATATGGCGGGCCCATGTACATACCCCGCATATAACACTTCCTATGGCTCTATCTACCTTTCTAATAACTCCTTCACAGAGTTATAGGTATGTATTCTCAGTGGTTTAGCATGAATTGGCATATAGTAAAGTCTTGTTTTTAGTCTTCCCGCTTCTTACATTATTATCAATTTTCACATGCAGACCGTACCTTGTGAACTTCGTCCAATGATTAACCAGATGTGTCCGCATGAAGGGTCTTTAACTATGCATGGCAATGGCAAATTGATGAACACCTACACGGTCTATGAGGTGTATGTCTACAAGACGCATGCCATCACATATTTGTATGGACATGATTGGAGAAAGTTTTCTTTTGACTACGGTCTGAAGAAGGGCGACGAGCTGAGGATCAGAAACTCAAACGGGCAGATATACGTAACTGCTTACGAGTTGGAGACACTTCCAAATATATAATATGTAACTTTTTTGTACTCATATCCTTTGATTACGCATTACGAGTAGTTGTTTTAAACCATTCCCTCTGTTCTAGCTTGCTTGGGTTTAACATGATCAAAGCTGCAGATCCCACGATGGAACGAGGAGCGGATGTCACAAAGGGCACCCACACCAGCACGGCACCGGTTTCCCACTTCTGCATCGGCACCGGTTCTGTACCGGCTCCGTTCTTGCATCTACCCGGCGAGGCCCCTACATCGGCATTGGTTCCTGTAGAGGCCCCATATACTACACACCGCCCGGCGGGCTCCCGCATCAGCCTTGGTTCCTCTAGGCTGCACCGTTCATTGCACACCTGCCCAACAGTCTCGTGCATCAGCACCGGCTCCTCTAGAGGCACCGTTTACTGCACCTGCCCAACAGTTTCCTGCATCAGCACCAGCTCGTGTACCAGCCCAGGCTCCTGCACCTGCCCTAGCCAGATCACTGAGGTCTCAGCTCATTGTTGTGGCCACCCATGTGGTGACCAGGACGCATCTGAAGGCTATGTTCGTGAGTATATGACAACATAACTGCTCTTATCTTGATGTCTTCTCTGCTCAAAGTCTCACATGGTTCAGTCTTTAGTGCTTTGGTGCCATTGACTAATTTTTGGTGGTATCTCTTGATTTGAATAAGAAATTGCCTAAAAGTATCTCCAAGGATCTCAATGCTGGCCGAAGGGGTAAGATATCCCTCGTCATGGAGAGTGAAGGTCTCACCGTGGAGGGACGGTACTCCGTCAGTCCCACAGATGGCCGCTTGGCTGTTACTTCTAGGTGGAAAAAGTTCATTGACGGTGCCAAACTTCACATTGGATCAAAGTTGAAGATCAAGATCTTTCGATGCCGCTGTGACATGCTGGTCATAAAGTTTGCCGCTGTCTAGTTCTGTTGTCCCATGAGCCCTTAGCAAATGCATTTGTAGTTATACTTATATAAGGTTATCTTATCTGAACCGCTAATTAATTGTATGGGTGGTAAAACTCTGGCAGGCTTTTGCTCTTAGCAAGTATGTATGTATGATCAGCTATTATGATAACTAATGTTTGTGTTCATCTTAATTTACATTTCCGTTTTAGAAAAAAACTTAATTTCTATTTTGGCTGACCTGTTAGAGAACTATCAGATTGAACCCACAACATGATTCAAATAGATTCATTACACCGAGCCACATGTCTTGACCTTGCTATACACTACTTCCATTAATCAGTGCAAGAAGCCTTACCTGAGCTTCCTGAACCACGGCAGATTCGAATCCACCTTAGCTATCTAGAAATACAACCTTTGCTGAAAGAGGATTTGCAGTACGGGGAGGCTGACATTGGGAACCCATAAGCCAACAGCGTCGTCAACGTTTTAAAGGCGGCAGGAGATCGAAAGAAAAAATAAGCCAAATATCAGTTGGTAAACAAAATCCAGGAAAAGAAACATTTACCTTTCTGAGAGGATGACATGCGGGACCCATGAGGCAGCAGCATCCTCAACTATTCCAAGGCGGCAGGGGATCAAAAGAAAAAAAGGAAATAGCCAGAAATTAATTAGGATAAAAAATAAATCCATTAAAGGAAACTTTTATTGCTCATAGAGGATGACATGTGGGACCGACCTGCCAGTTGCGTCGTCATCGTTTCAAAGGGGCGGGGATCAAAAGAAAAAGGCAAATAAATTAGGGGTAAAAATAAATCCAACAAAGGAAATTTTTATTGTTCATAGAGGATGACATGCGGGACCCATGAGCCGGCGGCTTCCTCAACGTTTCAAAGTCGGCATGAGATCGAAAGAAAAATGCAAGTGACCAAATATCGGGAGCCAAAAATAATCCAAGAAAAGAAATTTTATTGTACATAGAGGATGACATGCGGGTCCCATTTTGCAGCAGCGGTCTCAACGTTTCCAAGGCGGCACAGGACCAAAAGAAAAATGAAGTAGCCAGAAATCAGGGGGTGAAAAAAATCCAAGAAAAGAAAGATTTCAATTGGGCTGCATCTGAACATCTGGGCCTTCGAACTATCCTGCTGGGCCGTTTGACTCGTTCAATTTCAGCCCACTCCAAAACAGGAAAGTTCGGATTTTTCTAAAAAAACAGGAAAGTCCTATGCTTCGCAAAAACAAAAAACAAGGAGATTCAACATATAAGTTTGTTTATGTAAAAATAAAGATTTAATTTATCCGTTTGCAATAGCTCGGAAGCGAAATACACTGTTTATTGTGTACGCAAAATAATCAAGATATCACATGTTTCTTGTATGGGGAGGTCGACATCGGGGACCCATGAGCCAACGGCGTCGTCAACGTTTTAAAGGCGGAAGGGGATGGAAAGAAAAAATAAACCAAAAATCTGTTGGTAAAAAATCCAAGAAAAGAAACATTTTCGTTACGAGAGGATGACATGCGGGGCCCATGAGGCGGC
This sequence comes from Lolium rigidum, assembly GCF_022539505.1. NCBI lineage: Eukaryota > Viridiplantae > Streptophyta > Magnoliopsida > Poales > Poaceae > Lolium > Lolium rigidum. The sequence goes on from NC_061510.1 coordinate 254,317,740, forward strand.
AGCATCCTCGGCGTTTATTGTTCATAGAGGCTGACATGTGGGACCCGTGAGCCGGCGGCGTCCTCAACGTTTTAAAGGCGGCGAGGAGATCGAAAGAAAAAATAAACCAAAAATCATTTGGTAAACAAAATCCAAGAAAATAAACATTTACCGTTCTGAGAGGATGACATGCGGACCCATGAGGCAGCAGCATCCTCAACGATTCCAAGGCGGTAGGGGATCAAAATAAAAAAGGAAATATCCAGAAATTAATTAGGGGTTCAAAATAAATTCATCAAAGGAAACTTTTATTGTTCATAGAGGATGACATGTGGGACCGACCTGCCAACAGCGTCCTCATCGTTTAGCTCTAAGCTTAGTCAGATTCAGACTATGAATGGAGGTAGTATTATCTATAGCTAAAACACATCTGTATGGAGCTAAAAAAATTACCCCTGGGCGGTCCACCGCCCGGCTCGGCGATGGCATTTCGCTTCTTGTGCCTGCGAGATCGGGCCATGCTCTGCAGACGGGTGGGGCGCTATTCTCGTTCCCCATAGCCTCGGCACGGAACCTGGAGGTACCAACCTGATACGAGAGAATATAGAGCATGGTGTCACGGAGGCTTTACGCACATATAGGCGAAGACATGTGCTACTTTAAGCATCTTCCGAACGAGGAACAGATTGAGGATGCGAGACGGACGAGTGGATAAGCAAATGGAGTACCTGCTTTGCGGGGCTGGGGACGCAGCTCGGGCTCAGCCAAGCTGCCCACATGCGTGGTGGCCTTACGCTCCATTTACCCCCCCACCACCACCACCGAGGTCTTTCCTTTCTGTACAAGGCGACAAAAGATACAGTGAGGATCAGCAGAAACTACAAAGGTTGCAAATGTCGACAAATAAAGGAAGAACACCCCAATCCAAGCAAAGGTAGCCCCCGCCCCCATCCCCATCAATCACTCCCAGCGCGAGGGTGACCAGAAAGACACCCCTTCGCCCAGAATAGGAAATAGATGCGCAAGATATCGAGGTGAGGAAAAAAGAACCGATCTCGAGAAAGGAAAGAACATTACTAGTACTACCTAATCTGCTTGGTCGAGATGTAGCTTGCCCCTCCAAGCTGGATGCCTGGATGGTGGAGGCGAAAGGAGGGGATCGAGCTAACGGCTTGCATCCGTCGGCTGTCGGCACTCGATCGGGAGAGAAGGGAGGCTACATAAAGGGGAGGGGTAACATATTTTATTACACAGTGAACTTACTGATGTGACTAGTCATTACATGTCTCACTGAAACTGGGGCCCATAGTGTGGCACCCCCAAATTCACTTGAAGCTGCCCAGCGGGACGCATTGGCGCGTCAAGAAAACCCCCGAATTGTAGCGGGGAAATGAAACATTTCACAAAAATTCGAAATTCAAGCACACCGCCACACGCCAATCACGCGGGCTGTTCCTTCCTCTTCCTCGGTTCCTCCTCCCCTATCCAGAAAAACCCCAAATCCCAAGCTCAAACAAAAAAAACCCAAATCCCCTAGCCGCCATGCATGTCCTCGTTAACCCGGCGGAGATCGTTCCCGGACGAGGTGGACCCCCGTCCCGAGATCCCGAGTTCAGTCCACCTCGAGGCACTCGCGTGCTATCTCGCAGCCAGCGGCTTGAGGGCGCTGCAGAGGAAGTTCCGCCGGAAAGTGCTCATGGCAACCGTGCAAGCTCACTAGCGTGTTGTATCCCGAGAGGAACTGGTCAAAGCTTTGCTATTCGCAAAAAAAAATTGCGGGCCAAGATCTGGTCAAAGCTTCGTCGATGGCTTGCCGCGAGAGGCTTGGAGTCCAGAGTCAATAAACTAGCTGCTCGAGGACTTGGGCGGTTTACACCGATTCATATTAACAGACTCAAGTTTGTTAGTCTAATTAACAAATGCATCTAGATACATCCATATCTAGACAAAATTGAGTCAATTAATATGAATCAGAGGAAGTACCCGAAAGTGTTTCATGCTACCAATTAATGTCTCTGGCAGGACTCGCTGTAGAAGTAATTGTGCTACTATTCATACGATGAACTGATTGTGTGGGTGTCAAATTTTGCAACGCGATAATCCATTGAATCCTTAATTATAGTTCTAGCGTCAAAGGCATACAAATCATAACAAAGATAGTACATACTACAGCACCAGAACATAAGAGTACGAATCATAAAGTAGCTCAACATTTTGCATCAGGGCTGGGTGGTCCCGAGACTACCGGGACGCCCACGATGATCTCCGGGCGTGCATCCACTTCAACGCAAAGCTGTGTACTCGGTCCACGGCCTCCTTACGTAGGGCTGGATAATCTCGGGTGCGAGGACCTTCATCTATGAAAGGCTCGTCATCAGTACCATCCACAGGTGCATCAGGGTTGGGTGGTCTTGAGACTACCCGGACGCCCCTGATGATCTCCGGGCGTGCATCCACTTCAATGCAAAGCTGTGTACTCGGTACACGGCCTCCTTCTGTAGGCTGGATAATCGCAGGTGCAGGACCTTCGTCGATGAAAGGCTCGTCATCAGTACCATCCACAGGTGCATCAAACTGAGATTCATCTTCAAATCTCCCATCAAACTGAGAGACCTCTTCAACTCTATGCTTCTGCAATTAGTACATCAACCGATTAGACAAACATCTAAGGGATGCAACCTGAACAAATGTCGTTTTACATATTTACCTTCTCATCTGGCACAGCACATGTCCCAGAGCTGAAACCCGTTTCCTGAAGCAAGCGCTTTTTCTCTCCTTCCCGTCCATCCATCTGCAACAAGTTAAATTTGAGTACAGAACCTTGCACATCAATGCAAACTATTGATCGAAACAGTGGCAACATCAGTATAAATAATTAACTACATATGCCAGCACACATACAGTGTGAGCAAGATCTGCTTCTCCCGCTGAAGGATCATTATATGGTTCACCATGATAAACCCACCTAACATGTGTGCGGTCCATCCCAAAAATGTGTAAATGATCTTCCACTACATGGTAGGCCTCTTCTCACCATTCATACATGTGCAGCGCGGGCAATACACATCCAGGTTGTGACCTTCATGAGCTCTAATAAACCCCATAAAGGGTTGAACACCATTTATATATGAAGGGGAACATAAGTGTCCATGTAGTATCCAAGTTCTGTCCATCTGTTTAATTATGAGATAAAGTGGTTGGTGATTAATTTAAGGTAGGAAATGTATATCCATCGAGTACAAAACTATACTACATGATTATGCATTTCAGCAATCATGTCGAGTACAAAACAAAAAATGCCCATCGACATTTTAGCAAACAGATCGTGTACAAAACTCTGCCATGGCATTTCAGCAAATTAACGGATCGAGTGCAGAACTGACTCTATATGCCCACGCAAATGAACAAATTGATCGAGGACAAATCGAGTGGAAAACTATAAAGTGCCAATTAGTTCGAGCATACTGACGATTTTTTTGCAGCATCAAGAAAATATAAATCTTTAGGCTGATGAGGACATCCCTACCTCACTACTACCTCCATCATTACAAGTTGAAGATGAACCTGCTGTGAAGCTCAAGTCCAATGAAGTTAGGATTGGACCCATTACAAGGGCTCGAGCGAAGCTACTTAAACAACAGGTGAATTTGTTCCTAAATGATACTTTGATTGATGAGAACTTTATACTGCCTAAGTGTTATTACTTATGTATGATCAGGTATGAAGAGGGAGCAAGCATCGCACGAGGAGGAGAGGAGCAGCTGGACCAGAAGATGGACGTGAAGCTGGACATGGAGCTGGACATGAAGACATCCCATGGACTCGCGAGGGAGGAGCGGGAGGCATGCGCGAGAGGAGAAGATGTTGTCCAGGCCGGTGCCAGATCCGGTCCGACCGGCCGTGCCACCGGACCAACCGGTCCCAGGCCCGGTCCGACCGGATCCCGCGCCGGTCCGTCCGGTCCAAACCGGCAGTGGCGCTTGTGCCAACCGGGCGCATCCAGTATGCCCGGAAGCCTCGTCCGGTCTACACCCGGCGCCAGGCCCGGTTGAAACCGGACCGGCCGGTCACAGACCCGGTTGACCGGTCCCCAGACCGGCCGAGTCTGAGTCTGTCTCGACCAGATTTATTCTGGGTCGGTTATTTTTGTACTTTTTCGACCCGAGGTCGTCCTGAACCCCTATATAAGTGCCCAAGACGCCCCCAAAGTTGCTTTAGACCACGTTTAAGATAAATCCTAGTTCTTAGTTGTTTGCTCTGCAAAACTATTGAATCCCTACACCATATTGCTTGATTTGGTGTAGATCTAAAAGTCTTGTGTGATCTGTTGTTCCATTGGGAATTAGTAGATTGCAACTTACCGCTTCGTGGTCGGCGGCTACGTGTGCAAGTGTGTGGAGTTGCGAATATCTTGCAGGGTTGAGAGCTGTTGCATTGGCGACAGGGACCAATCGAGAGATCTCGTTGCGACATACAAGTTATCATCCACTACATCGTCGTGTTCTTCCGCTGTGTTCATCCCGTGATCATCATCACTACCGTTGCTTACTGAGAAGATCGGGCCACCCCATATCATCTTGGTATCAGATTCTCGGGTTTCCTCGGTAAGCCATCCACAATCCACCCCATAGTTGAGTTGTGAGTGCTTTTCCTATCCACAAAAGCCAAAAATATTAGGGTTAGGGTTTGCCATAGCTTTAGATTGCGATAATTTTGAGTTTTAGTTGCTTTTCATAGTTGTTTTTGCGTATCTTTTTCTTCCATCTAGTATTGTTAGGGTTTGAGTTTCCGCTATCATCTAGTTTCAGTTTTTGTTACTCCGAGTCCACATAGCGTACAGTGTGTTTGTTCCCAACCATAGACACAACCTATCGATATACGTGACTAGGAACTTCCCCAGAAGAGACTAGTTTTACCGTTCGACAGGCTGCTCATTAGGTTTTTGGTGCTTTGCATACTTTGTTGGCCGTGTTATCAAGGAGTTGTGTCATAAAATCAAAAAAAAGAGAAAATTGAAAAGAAGCAAAAAGAGCTACATAGCTGCGTGTGATACAAAAAGAAAATACAAAAAGAAAAACTGTGAAGTGCTAGTAAGATCAAGTGAAGGCCCATTTAACTTTTACGCACTTTGTAGTTGAGCAATCTTGTGCCTGTTTCGTTGAGCTTTGCTAGTGTCTCTCGAGTGCATTGCAAATTTTCCTCCATATAGTTCCTAGTTGAAGATGAACCTCTCGTGAAGCTCAAGTCCAATGAAGTTAGGATTGGACCCATTACAAGGGCTCGTGCGAAGCTACTTAAACAACAGGTGATTTGTTCCTAAATGATACTTTGATTGATGAGAACTTTATACTGCATAAGTGCTATTACTTATGTATGATCAGGTATGAAGAGGGAGCAAGCATCGCACGAGGAGGAGAGGAGCAGCTGGACTAGAAGATGGACGTGAAGCTGGACATGGAGCTGGACATGAAGACATCCCATGGACGCGCGAGGGAGGAGCGGGAGGCATGCGCGAGAGGAGAAGATGCTGTCCAGGCCGGTGCCAGATCCGGTCCGACCAGCCGTGCCGCCGGACCAACCGGTCCCAGGCCCGGTCCGACCGGATCCCGCGCCAGGTCCGTCCGGTCCAAACCGGCCGTGGCGCTTGTGCCAACCGGTCGCATCCAGTAAGCCCGGAAGCCTCGTCCGGTCTACACCCGGCGCCAGGCCCGGTTGAAACCGGACCGGCCGGTCCCAGACCCGGTCGACCGGTCCCCAGACCGGCCGAGTCCGAGTCTGTCTCGACCAGATTTATTCTGGGTCGGTTATTTTCGTACTTTTTCAACCTGAGGTCGTCCTGAACCCCTATATAAGTGCCCAGGACGCCCCCAAAGTTGCTTTAGACCACGTTTAAGATAAACCCTAGTTCTTAGTTGTTTGCTCTGCAAAACTATTGAATCCCTACACCATACTGCTTGATTTGGTGTAGATCTGAAAGTCTTGTGCGATCTGTTGTTCCATTGGGAATTAGTAGATTGCAACTTTGATAAGGGGTTGCCCGATCTTCTCAGTAAGTGATGAGGACATCCCTACCTCACTACTACCTCCGTAATTAACAAATGAAGATGAACCTGCTGTGAAGCTCAAGTCCAATGAAGTTTGGATTGGACCAATTACATGCTGTGAAGCTCAAGTCCAATGAAGTTTGGATTGGACCAATTACAAGAGCTCGTGCGAAGCTACTTAAACAACAGGTGAACTTGTTCCTAAACGATACTTTGATTGATGAGAACTTTATACTGCCTAAGTCCTATTACTTATGTATCATCAGGTATCAAGAGGAGACAAGCATCGCACGAGGAGAGGAGCAGCTGGACATGAAGACGGACGTCAAGATGGCCGTGAAGCTGGACATGGAGCTGGACATGAAGATATCTCATGGACGCGTGAGGGAGGAGCGGGAGGCATGCGCGAGAGGAGAAGACGACGTCCAGGCCGGTCCAGAACCCGGTCAGACCGGCCCCCAGACCAGCCAGCCCGGTCCCTGGCCCGGTCGACCGGCCGCCAAACCGGCCACCAACCGGAGGGAGCATATCGTCATCGGAGCGAAACCGGAAACCTCGCAGTTTTCCGGTTTCTGACCGGTTGACCGGACCATTGACCGGACCGCCCGGTCCACAGCCTGGTTGACCGGACCACCGACCGGACCGGCCGGTCCACAGCCCGGTCCACCGGATCCCAGACCGGACCAGTCTGAGTCTGTCTCGACCAGATCTATTCTGGTCGGTTTTACTTGTATTTTTCGACCAGAACTCGTCCCGGACGCCTATATAAGTGCCTTGGACGACCCCTAGCTGCTTTAGACCACGTTTAAGATAAACCCTAGTTCATAGTTGTTTGCTAAGCAAAACTATTGTTCCCCAACTCTCCAATTCGTTGCGATCTGGAGTTTTATGCTGCGAAAGTTTGTGTGTGATCTGCTGTTCCATTGGAGATTAGAAGATTGCAATTTACCGCTTCGTGGTCGGCGGCTACGTGCGCAAGTGTGTGGAGTTGCGAATATCTTGTAGGGTTGAGGGCTGTTGCATTGGCATCAGGAATCAATCGAGAGACTTCGTCGGCATCATACAAGTTATCCTCCTCATCATCATCGATTTCATCCGCTGCTACCATCACGTGTTCATCACCACCCGTCGCTTACTGAGAAGATCGGGCAACCCCATATCAGTAAGCGACGGGTGGTGATGAACACGTGATGGTAGCAGCGGATGAAATCGATGATGATGAGGAGGATAACTTGTATGACGCCAACGAAGTCTCTCGATTGATTCCCGATGCCAATGCAACAGCTCTCAACCCCGCAAGATATTCGCAACTCCACACACTTGCGCACGTAGCCGCCGACCACGAAGCGGTAGATTGCAATCTTCTAATCCCCAATGGAACAGCAGATCACACAAACTTTCGAGTAGCATAAAACTCCGGATCGCAACGAATTGGAGAGTTGGGGAACAATAGTTTTGCTTAGCAAACAACTATGAACTAGGGTTTATCTTAAAAGTGGTCTAAAGCAGCTAGGGGTCAGTCCAAGGCACTTATATAGGCGTCCGGGACGAGTTCTGTCGAAAAGATACAAGAAAAAACCGACCGGAATAGATCTGGTCGAGACAGACTCGGACTGGTCCGGTCCAGAATCCGTTCAACCGGCTGTGGACCGGGCGGGCCGGTCTGTGGTCCGGTCAACCGGGCGGCAACCGGAAACTTCGCAACTTTCCGGTTTTTGCCCGGTACGATAAATCTCATCCGGTTGGCGGCCGGTTGGCGACCGGTCGACCGGGCCAGGGACCGGGCTGTCCGGTCTGGGGGCCGGTCTGACCGGGTTCTGGACCGGCCTGGACGTCGTCTTCTCCTCTCGCGCATGCCTCCCGCTCCTCCCTCGCGCGTCCATGAGATATCTTCATGTCCAGCTCCATGTCCAGCTTCACGGCCATCTTGACGTCCGTCTTCATGTCCAGCTGCTCCTCTCCTCGTGCGATGCTCGTCTCCTTGATACGTCTCCGACGTATCGATAATTTCTTATGTTCTATGCCATATTATTGATGATACCTACATGTTTTATGCACACTTTATGTCATATTCGTGCATTTTCTGGAACTAACCTATTAACAAGATGCCGAAGTGCCAGTTCTGTTTTCTGCCGTTTTTGGTTTCGTAAATCCTAGTAACGAAATATTCTCGGAATTGGACGAAACGAAGACCCGGGGGCCTATTTTTCCACGGAGCTTCCAGAAGACCGAAGAACATACGAAGTGGGGCCACGAGGTGGCCAAACCATAGGGCGGCGCGGCCCAGGTCTTGGCCGCGCCGCCTGTGGTGTGGGCCCCTCGTCTGGCCCCCGACTCTGCCCTTCCGCCTACTTAAAGCCTCCGTCGCGAAACCCCTGATGCGAAAAACCACGATACGGAAAACCTTACTGAGACGCCGCCGCCGCCGATCCCATCTCGGGGGATTCTGGAGATCTCCTCCGGCACCCTGCCGGAGAGGGGATTCATCTCCCGGAGGACTCTACACCGCCATGGTCGCCTCCGGGAGTGATGAGTGAGTAGTTCACCCCTGGACTATGGGTCCATAGCGGTAGCTAGATGGTTGTCTTCTCCTCATTGTGCTTCATTGTTGGATCTTGTGAGCTGCCTAACATGATCAAGATCATCTATCTCGTAATACTATATGTTGTGTTTGTCGGGATCCGATGGATAGAGAATACCATGTCATGTTAATTATCAAGTTATTATACATGTGTTGTTTATGATCTTGCATGCTCTCCGTTTCTAGTAGAGGCTCGCGGCCAAGTTTTTTACTTTTAACTCCAAGAGGGAGTACTTATGCTCGATAGTGGGTTCATGCCCGCATTGACACCAGGACGATGTGACGAAAGTTCTAAGGTTGTGTTGTGCTGTTGCCACTAGGGATTAAACATTGGCGCTATGTCCGAGGATGTAGTTGTTGATTACATTACGCACCATACTTAATGCAATTGACTGTTGCTTTGCAACTTAATAATGGAGGGGGTTCGGATGATAACCTGAAGGTGGACTTTTTAGGCATAGATGCAGTTGGATGGCGGTCTATGTACTTTGTCGTAATGCCCAATTAAATCTCACTATACTTATCATGTCATGTATGTGCATTGTTATGCCCTCTCTATTTGTCAATTGCCCGACTGTAATTTGTTCACCCAACATGCTTTTATCTTATGGGAGAGACACCTCTAGTGAACTGTGGACCCCGGTCCATTCTTTTATACTTGAAATACAAATCTGCTTGCAATACTTGTTTTTACTGTTTTCTCTCGCAAACAATCATCTTCCACACAATACGGTTAATCCTTTGTTACAGCAAGCCGGTGAGATTGACAACCTCACTTGTTTCGTTGGGGCAAAGTACTTTGGTTGTGTTGTGCGAGGTTCCACGTTGGCGCCGGAATCTCCGGTGTTGCGCCGCACTACATCCCGCCGCCATCAACCTTCAACGTGCTTCTTGACTCCTACTCGGTTCGATTAAACCTTGGTTTCTTATCGAGGAAACTTGCCGCTGTGCGCATCACACCTTCCTCTTGGGGTTCCCAACGGACGTGTCAACTACACGCATCAAGAAAATTTACGGCGCCGTTGCCGGGGAGATCAAGACACGCTGCAAGGGAGTCTCCACTTCTCAATCTCTTTACTTTGTTTTTGTCTTGCTTTATTTTATTTACTACTTTGTTTGCTGCATTATATCAAAACACAAAAAAATTAGTTGCTAGCTTTACTTTATTTACTGTCTTGTTTGCTATATCAAAAACACAAAAAAATTAGTTTACTTGCATTTACTTTATCTAGTTTGTCTTATTTACTACTATTAAAATGAGTAATCCTGAAGTTGAAGTTCGTTCATTTAAGCAACAAGGAGGAGAATGTTTAAAAGATGCTTGGTATAGAATTAGTGATGCCCATAATAGGTGCACTAAGAAACACTCCACCACTATCCTACTCAGGAATTTTTATGTTGGTATCTCTAGCTGGAATAGATATGTTCTTGATTGTCTCGCGGGAGGTAACTTCCTAGGCGCTCCCGCTTTAGAAGCTAGCTGCATTATTGAGAGTTTATTTGGAACACCACCTGTTAATGAAACTAAAATTGGAACCTCCCTTGAGGATGTTATGAAAAAATTGGAAACCATAGAGAAAATTTTTCCGAGTGTTGAAACTAAGTTGGAGATATTACTTGATAAAACTGATGAACTTGATAAATCCTTAGGAGGAATTGATGAAAGAATTAGTGTCCTAGGAACTTGTGTTGACCATGATAATCAAATTAATAGGATTGGCGAACTTGAAAAAGCTATGGGAACCTTGGGTTCAACCTTTTCATCTTTACAGTTTAGAGAGAAAGCTTATGTGGGGAAGGAGCAAAAGTTTATGTATGTCTCTAAAGTGCCTAAACCAAAGAAATATTATTATAGGCCTAAAATTGACAAAACCCCTAGTACCACTACAAATGGGGGATCTTACGATACCAATGCTTCATCTCGCGATAATACTTGAGATACACTTTCTGCGCCTAGCTGAAAGGCGTTAAAGAAAAGCGCTTATGGGAGACAACCCATGTTTTTACTCCAGTATTTTTGTTTTATATTTGTGTCTTGGAAGTTGTTTACTACTGTAGCAACCTCTCCTTATCTTAGTTTTATGTTTTGTTGTGCCAAGTAAAGTCTTTGATAGAAAAGTAAGTACTAGATTTGGATTATCTGCACGAGTTCCAGATTCCTTTGCTGCCACGAATCTGGGTCTATCTCCCTGTAGGTAGCTCAGAAAATTACGCCAATTTACGAGCATGATCCTCAGATATGTACGCAACTTTCATTCAATTTGAGAATTTTCGTTTGAGCAAGTCTGGTGGCCTAATAAAATCCATCTTTACGGACTGTTCTGTTTTGACAGATTCTGTCTTTTATTTCGCATTGCCTCTTTTGCTATGTTGGATGAATTTCTTTGATCTACTAATGTCCAGTAGCTTTATGCAATGTCCAGAAGTGTTAAGAATGATTGTGTCACCTCTGAACATGTGAATTTTTATTATGCACTAACCCTCTAATGAGTTGTTTCGAGTTTGGTGTGGAGGAAGTTTTCAAGGATCAAGAGAGGAGTATGATGCAATATGATCAAGGAGAGTGGAAGCTCTAAGCTTGGGGATGCCCGGTGGTTCACCCCTGCATATATTAAGAAGACTCAAGCGTCTAAGCTTGGGGATGCCCAAGGCATCCCCTTCTTCATCGACAACATTATCGGGTTCCTCCCCTGAAACTATATTTTTATTCGGCCACATCTTATGTACTTTGCTTGGAGCGTCGGTTTGTTTTTGTTTTTTTGTTTTGTTTGAATAAAATGGATCCTAGCATTCACTTTATGGGAGAGAGACACGCTCCCGCTGTAGCATATGGACAAATATGTCCTTAGGCTCTACTCATAGTATTCATGGCGAAGTTTCTTCTTCGTTAAATTGTTATATGGTTGGAATTGGAAAGTGATACATGTAGTAAATTGCTATAATGTCTTGGATAATTTGATACTTGGCAATTGTTGTGCTCATGTTTAAGCTCTTGCATCATATACTTTGCACCCATTAATGAAGAAATACTTAGAGCTTGCTAATTTGGTTTGCATATTTGGTTTATCTAGAGTCTAGATAACATCTAGTATTGAGTTTTGAACAACAAGGAAGACGGTATGGAGTCTTATAATGTTTACCATATGTCTTTTATGTGAGTTTTGCTGTACCGTTCATCCTTGTGTTTGTTTCAAATAACCTTGCTAGCCTAAACCTTGTATCGAGAGGGAATACTTCTCATGCATCCCAAATACTTGAGCCAACCACTATGCCATTTGTGTCCACCATACCTACCTACTACGTGGTATTTATCCGCCATTCCAAAGTAAATTGCTTGAGTGCTACCTTTAAAATTCCATCATTCACCTTTGCAATATATAGCTCATGGGACAAATAGCTTAAAAACTATTGTGGTATTGAATATGTACTTATGCACTTTATCTCTTATTAAGTTGCTTGTTGAGCGATAACCATGTTTCGGGGACGCCATCAACTATTCTTTGTTGAATATCATGTGAGTTGCTATGCATGTCCGTCTTGTCCGAAGCAAGAGAGATCTACCACCTTCATGGTTGGAGCATGCATATTGTTAGAGAAGAACTTTGGGCCGCTAACTAAAGCCATGATTCATGGTGGAAGTTTCAGTTTGGACATATATCCTCAATCTCATATGAGAATAATAATTGTTGCCACATGCTTATGCATTAAAGAGGAGTCCATTATCTGTTGTCCATGTTGTCCCGGTATGGATGTCTAAGTTGAGAATAATCAAAAGCGAGAAATCCAAAATGCGAGCTTTCTCCTTAGACCTTTGTACAGGCGGCATGGAGGTACCCCATTGTGACACTTGGTCAAAACATGTGCATTGCAAAGATCCGGTAGTCCAAGTTAATTAGGACAAGGTGCGGGCACTATTAGTATACTATGCATGAGACTTGCAACTTGTAAGATATAATGTACATAACTCATATGCTTTATTACTACCGTTGACAAAATTGTTTCATGTTTTCAAAATAAAAGCTCTAGCACAAATATAGCAATCGATGCTTTCCTCTTTGAAGGACCATTCTCTTTACTTTTATGTTGAGTCAGTTCACCTATCTCTCTCCACCTCAAGAAGCAAACACTTGTGTGAACTGTGCATTGATTCCTACATACTTGCATATTGTACTTGTTATATTACTCTATGTTGACAATTATCCATGAGATATACATGTTACAAGTTGAAAGCAACCGCTGAAACTTAATCTTCCTTTGTGTTGCTTCAATACCTTTACTTTGATTTATTGCTTTATGAGTTAACTCTTATGCAAGACTTATTAATACTTGTCTTGAAGTACTATTCATGAAAAGTCTTTGCTATATGATTCACTTGTTTTCTCCTGTCATTACCATTGTTTTGATCACTGCATTCATTACATATGTTTACAAATAGTATGATCAAGATTATGATGGCATATCACTTCAGAAATTATCTTTGTTATCGTTTTACCTGCTCGGGACGAGCAGAATAAGCTTGGGGATGCTTGATACGTCTCCGACGTATCGATAATTTCTTATGTTCTATGCCATATTATTGATGATACCTACATGTTTTATGCACACTTTATGTCATATTCGTGCATTTTCTGGAACTAACCTATTAACAAGATGCCGAAGTGCCGGTTCCGTTTTCTGCTGTTTTTGGTTTCAGAAATCCTAGTAACGAAATATTCTCGGAATTGGACGAAACGAAGACCCAGGGGCCTATTTTTCCACGGAACTTCCAGAAGACCGAAGAACATACGAAGTGGGGCCACGAGGTGGCCAAACCATAGGGCGGCGCGGCCCAGGTCTTGGCCGCGCCGCCATGTGGTGTGGGCCCCTCGTCTGGCCCCCGACTCTGCCCTTCCGCCTACTTAAAGCCTCCGTCGCGAAACCCCTGATGCGAAAAACCACGATACGGAAAACCTTGCGAGACGCCGCCGCCGCCGATCCCATCTCGGGGATTACGGAGATCTCCTCCGGCACCACTGCCGGAGAGGGGATTCATCTCCCGGAGGACTCTACACCGCCATGGTCGCCTCACGGAGTGATGAGTGAGTAGTTCACCCCTGGACTATGGGTCCATAGCGGTAGCTAGATGGTTGTCTTCTCCTCATTGTGCTTCATTGTTGGATCTTGTGAGCTGCCTAACATGATCAAGATCATCTATCTGTAATACTATATGTTGTGTTTGTCGGGATCCGATGGATAGAGAATACCATGTCATGTTAATTATCAAGTTATTATACATGTGTTGTTTATGATCTTGCATGCTCTCCGTTTCTAGTAGAGGCTCTGGCCAAGTTTTTACTTTTAACTCCAAGAGGGAGTACTTATGCTCGATAGTGGGTTCATGCCTGCATTGACACCGGGACGGTGATAGAAAGTTCTAAGGTTGTGTTGTGCTGTTGCCACTAGGGATAAAACATTGGCGCTATGTCCGAGGATGTAGTTGTTGATTACATTACGCACCATACTTAATGCAATTGTCACGTTGCTTTGCAACTTAATACCGGAGGGGTTCGGATGATAACTCTGAAGGTGGACTTTTTAGGCATAGATGCGGTTGGATGGCGGTCTATGTACTTTGTTGTAATGCCCAATTAAATCTCACTATACTTATCATGTCATGTATGTGCATTGTTATGCCCTCTCTATTTGTCAATTGCCCGACTGTAATTTGTTCACCCAACATGCTTTTATCTTATGGGAGAGACACCTCTAGTGAACTGTGGACCCCGGTCCATTCTTTTATACTTGAAATACAAATCTGCTTGCAATACTTGTTTTTACTTGTTTTCTCTGCAAACAATCATCTTCCACACAATACGGTTAATCCTTTGTTACGAGCAAGCCGGTGAGATTGACAACCTCACTGTTTCGTTGGGGCAAAGTACTTTGGTTGTGTTGTGCGGGTTCCACGTTGGCGCCGGAATCTCCGGTGTTGCGCCGCACTACATCCCGCCGCCATCAACCTTCAACGTGCTTCTTGACTCCTACTGGTTCGATTAAACCTTGGTTTCTTACTGAGGGAAACTTGCCGCTGTGCGCATCACACCTTCCTCTTGGGGTTCCCAACGGACGTGTCAACTACACGCATCACTCCTCTTGATACCTGATGATACATAAGTAATAGGACTTAGGCAGTATAAAGTTCTCATCAATCAAAGTATCGTTTAGAAACAAGTTCACCTGTTGTTTAAGTAGCTTCGCACGAGCCCTTGTAATAGGTCCAATCCGAACTTCATTGGACTTGAGCTTCACAGCAGGTTCATCTTCATTTATCAATGACGGAGGTAGTGGTGTAGTAGGGATGTCCTCATCAAACTTACCGCTTCGTGGTCGGCGGCTACATGCGCAAGTGTGTGGAGTTGCGAATATCTTGTAGGGTTGAGAGCTGTTGCATTGGTGACAGGGACCAATCGAGAGATCTCGTTGCGACATACAAGTTATCATCCACTACATCGTTGTGTTCTTCCGCTGTGTTCATCCCGTGATCATCATCACCACCGTTGCTTATCGAGAAGATCGGGCCACCCCATATCATAGGCCGTCTTGCCCGATGCATGATTGAGCTAGAGATAGCAGCCCTACCTTGGATCAACTTGACCGCCGGTGCGTCTCGAGAAGAACGACGGGGAGGGGAAGCTTCTTCTTCGCATGGACGGGACGGGGAGGGGAAGCTCTTCGCACAGACATGGATAAGTTGTGTAGGGGTGGGGGGTTATGCGGCCGGGCCGCAGGGGTGATAATTACGGTCGGTAGGTGGTGTTTAATGGAGTTGCGTGTGTAATTTGCCGTGCACAAGGTTGAGGAATAGGCAGTTCCCTTTGCCGCGCGCACAATTTAAACTATCCCGCCCATGTAGTTTAAATTCGCCCTATTTTCATTAAATCAACATAAAGTCATGTGAGTGGGGGGAAATTAGCAAAGTTGCTTGAAAAATAGTAAAACTCTGGAATTATCCTTTAAATATGCTCTACTTCGTGTGAAAATCGGGGTGTGGAGGCATGTTGAGCTGTTTTATTTGTACTTTCTTCATTAGAACTCCCATTTTATGCACTTTGGATGGAAAGAAATCATTTGTACATAAATTTTGACAACGCCATTTGCAAACATTAATGGTTTTACATGCCAAGATGCACCCATCCACCAAATATGGCGCAAAAGTTTATCACAATCTAGATATGTATAATTAGTGAGGGACCCCTTTTGATTTTGTGCAATTTCCACTAATTAGCTAGAGAGAAGGGGTTAATTAATTAGGCCATGTTAGGGGTTATGTGTTTTAGATTAGGGTTGTGTGGATTCAAATACAACTTCTTTATTTGTGTGCTATGATTAATCAAAACTAGATCGATCGACTACACATGTGTGTGTTGTTGGCCACCAACGAGAGAGAGAGAGAGAGCGACGAGAGAGCGATTGAAATCCCCAAATTAAACACATATATATGCATGCATGGTTAGGCCATGCATGCATATTAATTATATATATATTGTGAGACAAATTAATTAAAGTGTGTTTTCATTTCAGACCTTGTCAAAATTCAAGTTAATTAATTGAATTATCAGTACTAATTATATAATTAATGAATCCCAATAATGTCTATATATATGATCGATATAGGCCATATATATTAATTGGGGTTAATCTAGAGTTTACTAGCTATATATATAGCAATGTTTTATTAGATCGGGTTATTAGCTTGGGGTTATGTGTTTTAACGAGGGTTTGATTAGCTAAGGTTAGTTTTCTATATACGGTTTAGGGTTTAGGGTTAATGGCACATATATTTAGAGGACCGCGAGGATCCCTGGCCTGCTTGATGCGCAATTAAGGGTCGTCGTTGGCCTATAGCTAGCTATATAGGGTTTTATGGTTTATTTAGAGGGTTTATGTGTGATGAAGTCTAAGACCTAGTTTGTGGCCCGATCTCGCGATTGACCCAAAATCAAGAGGGGAAAAGGGGAAGGGGAGGATGAACACGAAGAAAAAACCCACGCACGCCAACCCGATACAATCGAATCTTACTCTCGTGGCTCGATAGACCACGCCAATAGAATCAACCGGAAGAGACACGAGGTAGAATTCCGAATTGAGAGATCGGGGTTGGAGACGGAGACCGGTGAGGGAGAGAGAGTGGAGCACACTAGAATCTCACTCACAAGTAGCCAAATCCTCAACAAGAGTTGCCTTGATACAAAGGGGATCTAACCCTAGGGAGACAAAGCTCAAAAGTAGTTTTAAGCCAAATCTTGTCTAAAGAGTAAAAGGGGGCGTCCTGGGTACTTATATAGGCCTACAGGGCGACACATGGCGAAAATGTACAAAAGTAACCGACTAAGGCAGTTTTGGTCAAGACAAGTCGACGAATCCGGTCAGGGATCCGGTCTGACCGGACCTGGGACCGGAGCGCCCGGTCCAGACCGAGCCCTGGGCCGGAGGGCGACCGGAGAGGGTCCCGGAGCCTCAGTACTGCGCCCGGTTGCAGTCGGTCTGGGATCCGGTTCCGACCGGGGTGCCCGGTCAGGGATCCGGTCGGACCGGGTCCTGGGCCGGCTGGCTCTCTCCGTCCCTTCGCGCTCTTCGGATGACGTCGGGTCCAGCTCCACGTCCATCTTCACGTCCCGCTGCTGCTCTCCTTCTCTTGACCATGGTGTGCCCTCCTCTCCGGGGTCTTGATGCACCTCGTACCTAATAACACAAAGCATGTCGGCATGAGGTAGCAATCCATCCAATGGGGTGCCGAGATCGAGGGTAGTGAGGAGCGAGTTCACCTTATCATGTAGCGCTTTAACTCGAGCCCGCGTCATTGATCCACTTGGGGGACTTGTTGGTCTTGGTGAGGAGGTGTCCAAATGCCACCCCGCATCATCTCCCCCCCTTGGGAGAGAGTCGTCCTCGACTCTTGTTCCTCCTCATCTCCATGATAGGGTGTGAGGTCCGAGATGTTGAACGTGTTGCTCACCAAGTACTTGGAGGTTGGTATGTCGATGACGTAGGCGTTGTTGTTGATGCGCTTGAGGACCTTGAAAGGCCCATCTCCTCTTGGCTTTAGCTTGGAGTTGCGTTCATGAGGGAACCTTTCTTTCCGAAGGTGAATCCAAACGAGGTCTCCTTCTTCAAACACTCGTTCCTTCTTCTTGGCGTTGAGGCGGGTAGCTTGGCGAAGTACATGCTCTTGTATGGTTGCTCTTGTGTCTTCATGTAGTTTCTTCATGACGGTGGTGCGCTTGTTGAAGTCCATGTTCGTCCTTTCATGAAGAGGTAGTGGAAGGAGGTCGAGCGCCGTGTGCGGTTCGAAGCCATATACGATCATGAACGGACTCCGTGATGTTTTGGAGTGCTTGGCTCGATTGTAGGCGAACTCCGCGTGGGGTAGGCACTCTTCCCATGACTTCAAATTTTTCTTCACTAGTGTTCGTAGGAGAGTAGAGAGGTTTCGATTGACCACTTCCGTTTGTCCGTCCGTTTGAGGGTGCGAGGATGATGAGAACAAGAGCTTCACTCCAAACTTTTCCATGAGTGACTTCCTTAGATAACTCATAAACTTGACGTCTCGATCCGACACAATGCTTGCCGGTATTCCGTGTAGGCGAACAACTTCCCTGAAAAACAACGAAGCAATGTGTGAAGCATCATCGGTCTTATGGCATGGTATGAAATGAGCCATTTTAGAGAACCTATCAACCACTACAAAAATGGAATCATGACCATGTTTGGTTCGAGGCAATCCTAGTACTAAATCCATACTTATATCGGACCAAGGAGCATAAGGAATAGGCAACGGTGTATAAAGGCCATAAGGGTTGGAAGTGGACTTAGCTTGTAAGCATGTTGTACACCGTCGACATAGGCGTTCCACGTCGCGGTACATTCTTGGCCAATAGTAGTGGGTTGAAAGCATTGCATGTGTCTTCTCTCTTCCGAAGTGTCCCATAAGACCACCACCATGCGATTCTTGTAAGAGCAAAAGGCGAAGCGACGACATAGGGATACAAAGTTTGTTGCCCTTGAACAAGAAACCTTGGTGTAAATAGAAATCATCGATGCCCTTTTCACTAGAACACTTTGCAAAAATTGGGCCAAAGAAAGTATCGGAGGCATATAGTTCTTTGATTTCATCAAGACCCAACACATGGAAATCCAAACGAGTGAGTAAAAGGGTGAGCTTGCGGGAAAGAGCATCCGCCACTACATTGTCCTTGCCCTTCTTGTATTTGATTACATATGGGAAGGACTCAATGAATCAACCCATTTTGCGTGTCTTTTGTTCAAATTGTGTTGGCTTTTCAAATACTTCAAAGACTCATGGTCGGAATGAATGATAAACTCTTTCGGCCAAAGATAGTGTTGCCAAATTTCAAGAACACGAACCAAAGCATAAAGTTCCTTGTCATAAATAGGATAGTTGGGCGTGCGCCATCCAACTTCTCACTATAGTATGCCACGGGTTTTCCATCTTGCATAAGAACGCCGCCAATACCAAGTCCACTCGCATCACACTCAATCTCAAAAGTTTTTGCAAAGTTTGGAAGGACGAGAAGGGGAGCTTCGTTAAGGCGTTTCTTCAACTCATCAAAAGCATTTTGTTGGGCCTTGCCCCACACAAATGGAACATTCTTTTTGGTAAGCTCATTCAAAGGGCAAGCAATGGTGCTAAAATCTTTCACAAAGCGGTGGTAGAAACCGGCGAGTCCATGGAAACTTCGAACTTGACCAACGGTGGTAGGCGTGTGCCAATTATGTATGGCGTCAACCTTCGAAGAGTTCACTTCAATGCCATTGGCGGAAATCACAAATCCAAGGAAAACCAATTTGTTTTGGGCAAATGTGCATTTAGGGAGGTTTGCATAAAGCTTCTCATGGCGCAAGATGCATAAAACTTCTCTCACATGTTGCACATGGTCCTCGAGATTTTTGCTATAAATGAGAATGTCATCGAAATAGACAACCACACTCTTGCCAATGAGAGGTCGCAAGATGTGATTCATGAGACGCATGAAAGTTTATGGAGCATTTGAAAGACCAAATGGCATGACAAGCCATTCATAGAGACCAAGTTTGGTCTTGAATGCCGTCTTCCATTCATCACCAATTTCCATGCGAATTTGGTGGTAGCCACTACGCAAATCGACTTTAGAGAAAATCGTGGCACCACTTAACTCGTCAAGCATGTCATCTAAACGTGGTATGGGATGGCGGTAACGAATGGTAATGGCATTGATGGGGCGATAATCCATACACATTCGTTGCGTCTCATCCGGTTTAGGAACAAGAATCACCGGAACGGCACAAGGGCTAAGGCTTTCTCGAACGTACCCTTTAGCGAGGAGATCTTGTATTTGGCGTTGAATCTCCTTTGTGTCTTCGGGGTTGGTGCGGTAGGCGGCGTGGTTTGGAAGGGGAGCGCCGGGTATGAGGTCGATGCGGTGCTCGATGCCCCGAAGCGGTGGTAGGCCATGAGGTAGCTCGCCGGGGAAGACGTCTTGAAAGTCCTTCAAAATAGACAACAAAGACGAAGGAAGTTTGGTTAAGTCGTTAGTCACCGATGATGGCCCCTTGCAAATGAGCACATAGTGCAAAGTGGTGGATGGGTTTTCTTGCACTTCTCTCCACTCGCTTTTTGTGGCTAAGAGGACACTCTTTATCTCACTCATGTATGGCTTGTGGCGCTCACTTTCTTTTTGGTGGGTCGCTCCCTCTCCTCTCAAGCCACTATGGTGGATGTGTTGTTGTGCCCTCGCAAGAACCTCCACATTATCCGCGATGATTTGACTAGAAGTCATTGGGCGAAGCTCGAACTTCTTGTCCTTGACCTTGAAAGTGTAGACATTTGAATGTCCAGGCATGAATCACCTTGTTGTCATATTGCCAAGGGCGGCCAAGCAACATGTGGCACACCGTCATGGGCACCACGTCACACTCAAAGGTGTCTTCATAGGGTCCTATCTTGAAGTTGACGGTGACGGTGTGTTGTATCTTGACGTTGCCCTTGTCACTTAACCATTGGACATGGTATGGATGTGGGTGTGATACGTCTCCGACGTATCGATAATTTCTTATGTTCCATACCACATTATTGATGATATCTACATGTTTTATACACATTATATGTCGTATTTATGCATTTTCCGAGCACTAACCTATTAACGAGATGCCGAAGAGCCGATTCTTTGTTTCTAGCTGTTTTTGGTTTCGTAAATCCTACAAAGGAAATATTCTCGGAATTGGACGAAATCAACGCCCAGGGTCCTATTTTTGCACGAAGCTTCCAGAAGACCGAGGGGGAAAGGAAGTGGGGCCATGAGGCGCCGCCACAACAGGGCGGCGCGGCCCAGGTCTTGGCCGCGCGGCCCTGGTGTGTGGGGCCCTCGTGTGGCCCCCCGCGTTGCCCTTCCGCCTATTTAAAGCCTTCGTCGCGAAAACCCCAGTACCGAGAGCCACGATACGGAAAACCTTCCGGAGACGCCGCCGCCGCCAATCCCATCTCGGGGGATTCAGGAGATCGCCTCCGGCACCCTGCCGGAGAGGGGAATCATCTCCCGGAGGACTCTTCATCGCCATGATCGCCTCCGGAGTGATGAGTGAGTAGTTCACCCCTGGACTATGGGTCCATAGCAGTAGCTAGATGGTCGTCTTCTCCTCATGTGCTTCATTGTCGGATCTTGTGAGCTGCCTAACATGATCAAGATCATCTATCTGTAATTCTATATGTTGTGTTTGTCGGGATCCGATGGATAGAGAATACTATGTTATGGTGATTATCAATCTATTACCTATGTGTTGTTTATGATCTTGCATGCTCTCCGTTATTAGTAGAGGCTCGGGCCAAGTTTTTGCTCTTAACTCCAAGAGGGAGTATTTATGCTCGATAGTGGGTTCATGCCTCCATTAAATGCGGGACGAGTGACAGAAAGTTCTAAGGTTGTGGATGTGCTTGTTGCCACTAGGGATAAAACATTGATGCTATGTCCGAGGATGTAGTTATTGATTACATTACGCACCATACTTAATGCAATTGTCTGTTGTTTGCAACTTAATACTGGAAGGGGTTAGGATGATAACTCGAAGGTGTACTTTTTAGGCATAGATGCATGCTGGATAGCGGTCTATGTACTTTGTCGTAATGCCCAATTAAATCTCACAATACTTATCATATCATGTATGTGCATTGTCATGCCCTCTCTATTTGTCAATTGCCCGACTGTAATTTGTTCACCCAACATGCTATTTATCTTATGGGAGAGACACCTCTAGTGAACTGTGGACCCCGGTCCTATTCTTTTACATCGAATACAATCTACTGCAATACTTGTTTTACTGTTTTCTGCAAACAATCATCATCCACACTATACATCTAATCCTTTGTTACAGCAAGCCGGTGAGATTGACAACCTCATTGTTTCGTTGGGGCAAAGTACTTTGGTTGTGTTGTGCGGGTTCCACGTTGGCGCCGGAATCCTCGGTGTTGCGCCGCACTACATCCCGCCGCCATCAACCTTCAACGTGCTTCTTGGCTCCTCCTGGTTCGATAAACCTTGGTTTCTTTCTACGAGGAAAACTTGCTACTGTACGCATCATACCTTCCTCTTGGGGTTCCCAACGGACGTGTGCTGTACACGCCATCAAGCATTTTTCTGGCGCCGTTGCCGGGGAGATCAAGACACGCTGCAAGGGGAGTCTCCACAATCCAATCTCTTTACTTTGTTTTTGTCTTGCTTTATTTTATTTACTACTTTGTTTGCTGCACTTAAACAAAACACAAAAAAAAAATAGTTGCTAGTTTTACTATATTTACTGTCTTGCTCTCTATATCAAAAACACAAAAAAATTAGTTACTTGCATTTACTTTATTTACCTTTTGTTTATTTCATCATGTTTCCTCCTAAGTACACTCTAAAAGACATACCGGTAGGACGAGGGTCTATCATTGGAAGAGATAATATAGAAGAATTGTTCACTCATGTTAGTAAAGTTGAAGATTTTGAAGATAGACACTTGGTAGAACTTGCTCCTACTTATGAAATTGCTGCCGCTTCTTTAGTTCGCATGTTGGAAACTAAATTTGTTAATCTCAATCCTATAATCCAACACATGTTTCTCACACTTGGTGATATGGAAGAAGGGGAAAAGAAAGATTTTGTTTTAGAAACCCTTCTTAAAGAATTTGGTGGTGTAGCAAGAGAGGCTAGAAAGGTCTTTATTAAATACAATATGCTTGGCTCTTATACCAATTTTGTTAGTATCCTTGAAAAGATGGTCATGGAGAGAGTAAGGTACACTAATAATGTTAATGATGGTGGGGAGATTAAGACAACAATACCTTGTAAGCTCCTAGGAATGAGCGATGCTCTAGAAACTAATTATGGTTGGCTTGTCCCTGAAAATTTGTTTGACGAGGATAGCAAACCTAAGAATAATGAAAAGGGAGCCTCTGAAACTCACATAGATAAGATAAAATGCATAGTTGAGAAAACTCCCAACACCTATGTTGATGCTTCATATTTCGATAATACTTGATTCACACTTTCTGCGCCTAGCTGAAAGGCGTTAAAGAAAAACGCTTATGGGAGACAACCCATGTTTTTACTACAGTGCTTTGTTTTATATTTGAGTCTTGGAAGTTGTTTACTACTGTAGCAACCTCTCCTTATCATGTTTTTGTGCCAAGTAAAGTCTCTATGGTAAAGTTGATGCTAGATTTGGATTGCTGCACAGAAACAGCATTGCTGTCTGTCACGAATTCACGCAGAAGTCTCTGTAAAAAAATAAAAAAAATCTGCAAATTTACGTGCGTGATCCTCAGATATGTACGCAACTTTCATTAGTTTTGAGTTTTTCCGTTTGAGCTAGTTAAGTGCCCCTTCCAGGTTCGTCTTTACGGACTGTTCTGTTTTTGACAGATTCTGCATTTTATTTCGCATTGCCTCTTTTGCTATGTTGGATGAATTTCTTTGATCCATTAATGTCCAGTAGCTTTGTGCAATGTCCAGAAGTGTTAAGAATGATTGTGTCACCTCCGAACATGTGAATTTTTGATTGTGCACTAACCCTCTAATGAGTTTGCTTGAAGTTTGGTGTGAAGGAAGTTTTCAAGGGTCAAGAGAGGAGTATGATGCAATATGATCAAGAAGAGTGAAAGCTCTAAGCTTGGGGATGCCCCGGTGGTTCACCCCTGCATATTTTAAGAAGACTCAAGCGTCTAAGCTTGGGGATGCCCAAGGCATCCCCTTCTTCATCGACAACATTATCAGGTTCCTCCCCTGAAACTATATTTTTATTCAGTCACATCTTATGTGCTTTGCTTGGAGCGTCTGTTTGTTTTTGTTTTTGTTTTTGTTTGAATAAAATGGATCCTAGCATTCATTGTGTGGGAGAGAGACACGCTCCGCTGTTGCATATGGACAAATATGTCCTTAGGCTTTACTCATAGTATTCATGGCGAAGGTTGAATCTTCTTCGTAAATTGTTATATGGTTGGAATCGGGAAATGCTACATGTAGTAATTCTAAAATGTCTTGAATAATTTGATACTTGGCAATTGTTGTGCTCATGTTTAAGCTCTTGCATCATATACTTTGCACCCATTAATGAAGAAATACATAGAGCTTGCTAAAATTTGGTTTGCATATTTGGTCTCTCTAAAGTCTAGATAATTTCTAGTATTGAGTTTTGAACAACAAGGAAGACGGTGTAGAGTCTTATAATGTTTACAATATGTCTTTTATGTGAGTTTTGCTGCACCGGTTCATCCTTGTGTTTGTTTCAAATAACCTTGCTAGCCTAAACCTTGTATCGAGAGGGAATACTTCTCATGCATCAAAAATCCTTGAGCCAACCACTATGCCATTTGTGTCCACCATACCTACCTACTACATGGTATTTCTCCGTCATTCCAAAGTAAATTGCTTGAGTGCTACCTTTAAATTTCCATCATTCGCCTTTGCAATATATAGCTCATGGGACAAAACAGCTTTAAAAACTATTGTGGTATTGAATATGTACTTATGCACTTTATCTCTTATTAAGTTGCTTGTTGTGCGATAACCATGTTCCTGGGGACGCCATCAACTACTCTTTGTTGAATATCATGTGAGTTGATATGCATGTTCGTCTTGTCTGAAGTAAGGGCGGTTTTCACAATCAAATGGTTTGAGTATGCATACTGTTAGAGAAGAACATTGGACCGCTAACTAAAGCCATGAATCATGGTGGAAGTTTCAGTTTGGACATAAAACCTCAATCTCTTATGAGAATATTAATCGTTGTTGAATGCTTAAGCATTAAAAGAGGAGTCCATTATCTCGTTGTCTATGTTGTCCCGGTATGGGTGTCTAAGTTGAAGAATGATCAAAGCGAGAAATCCAATGCGAACTTTCTCCTTAGACCCTTGTACGAGCGGCATAGAGGTACCCCATTGTGACACTTGGTTGAAACATATGTTATGCAATGATGATCAGTGTTAACCCAAGCTAATTAGGACAAGGTGTGAGCACTATTAGTACACTATGCATGAGGCTTGCAACTTGTAAGATATAATTTACATGATATATATGCTTTATTACTACCGTTGACAAAATTGTTTCATGTTTTCAAACCAAAGCTCTAGCACAAATATAGCAATCGATGCTTTCCTCTTTGAAGGACCTATTCTTTTACTTTTATGTTGAGTCAGTTCACCTATCTCTCTCCACCTCAAGAAGCAAACACTTGTGTAAACTGTGCATTGATTCCTACATACTTGCATATTGCACTTGTTATATTACTTTACATTGACAATATCCATGAGATATACATGTTATAAGTTGAAAGCAACCGCTGAAACTTAATCTTCCTTTGTGTTGCTTCAATACCTTTACTTTGATTTATTGCTTTATGAGTTAACTCTTATGCAAGACTTATTGATGCTTGTCTTGAAGTACTATTCATGAAAAGTCTTTGCTTTATGATTCATGTGTTTACTCATGTCATTACCATTGTTTTGATCGCTGCATTCATTACATATGCTTACAATAGTATGATCAAGGTTATGATGGCATGTCACTCCATAAATTATCTTTGTTATCGTTTACCTGCTCGGGACGAGCAGGAACTAAGCTTGGGGATGCTGATACGTCTCCGACGTATCGATAATTTCTTATGTTCCATGCCATATTATTGATGATATCTACATGTTTTATACACATTATATGTCGTATTTATGCATTTTCCGGCACTAACCTATTAACGAGATGCCGAAGAGCCGCTTGTCGTTTTCTGCTGTTTTTGGTTTCGTAAATCCTACAAAGGAAATATTCTCGGAATTGGACGAAATCAACGCCCAGTGGTCCTATTTTTGCACGAAGCTTCCGGAAGACCGAGGGGGAAAGGAAGTGGGGCCACGAGGCGCTGCCACAACAGGCGGCGCGGCCCAGGTCTTGGCCGCCGGCCTGGCGTGTGGGGCCCTCGTGTGGCCCCCGCGTTGCCCTTCCGCCTACTTAAAGCCTTCGTCGCGAAACCCCCAGTACCGAGAGCCACGATACGGAAAACCTTCCAAAGACGCCGCCGCCGCCAATCCCATCTCGGGGGATTCAGGAGATCGCCTCCGGCACCCTGCCGGAGAGGGGAATCATCTCCCGGAGGACTCCTCATCGCCATGATCGCCTCCGGAGTGATAAGTGAGTAGTTCACCCCTGGACTATGGGTCCATAGCAGTAGCTAGATGGTCGTCTTCTCCTCATGTGCTTCATTGTCGGATCTTGTGAGCTGCCTAACATGATCAAGATCATCTATCTGTAATTATATATGTTGTGTTTGTCGGGATCCGATGGATAGAGAATACTATGTTATGGTGATTATCAATCTATTACCTATGTGTTGTTTATGATCTTGCATGCTCTCCGTTATTAGTAGAGGCTCGGCCAAGTTTTTGCTCTTAACTCCAAGAGGGAGTATTTATGCTCGATAGTGGATTCATGCCTCCATTAAATCTGGGACGAGTGACGTAAAGTTCTAAGGTTGTGGATGTGCTGTTGCCACTAGGGATAAAACATTGATGCTATGTCCGAGGATGTAGTTATTGATTACATTACGCACCATACTTAATGCAATTGTCTGTTGTTTGCAACTTAATACTCGGAAGGGGTTCGGATGATAACCCGAAGGTGGACTTTTTAGGCATAGATGCATGTCTGGATAGCGGTCTATGTAGTTTGTCAGTAATGCCCAATTAAATCTCACAATACTTATCATATCATGTATGTGCATTGTCATGCCCTCTCTATTTGTCAATTGCCCGACTGTAATTTGTTCACCCAACATGCTATTTATCTTATGGGAGAGACACCTCTAGTGAACTCGTGGACCCCGGTCCTATTCTTTTACATCGAATACAATCTATTGCAATACTTGTTTTACTCGTTTTCTCGCAAACAATCATCATCCACACTATACATCTAATCCTTTGTTACAGCAAGCTTCGGTGAGATTGACAACCTCACTGTTTCGTTGGGGCAAAGTACTTTGGTTGTGTTGTGCAGTTCCACGTTGGCGCCGGAATCCCCGGTGTTGCGCCGCACTACATCCCGCCGCCATCAACCTTCAACGTGCTTCTTGGCTCCTCCTGGTTCGATAAACCTTGGTTTCTTTCCGAGGGAAAACTTGCTACCGTACGCATCATACCTTCCTCTTGGGGTTCCCAACGGACGTGTGCCGTACACGCCATCGTGGTGCTTGCGGAGTGTGAGGTTGAGCTTCTCACACATCTCGGTGCGTGCCAAGTTGTGACAACTCCCTCCATCGATGATGACCTTGATAGACTTCCCTCCAATTCCGGCACGGGTTTGGAAGATGTTGCAACGTTGGTCTTTTATAGCCTCGTGGTTGAGTCGTAAGCACCCTTGTGACCACAAGTGAGGGACTTGTGTCATGGACACATAAGAGAGGGTCTTCTCCACTTTCTTCATCGTAATCTTCTTCATTGGCGACGGCGGCTTGTACAAGCGCTTCATATTCACCTTCACTTAGCGTCTCTATGTCGACATTCTCCATAGTGATCATGACCTTGGTATTCTTGCACTCAAAGGACTTGTGGCCTTGTGCGCCACACTTGAAGCAAGTGACATTAGAGGGTCCCGTAGAGGCCTTTGAGGAGGCGGTGGAGGACACCGTTTGCTTCATGCGACTTTGGATAGTTGGTTGCTTGGATGGTGTAGAGGACACGGCGGGCTTGACACTTGTTGTAGGAGTTGTTGTAGCGAGCCTAGAGGCGAAGTATGACTTGGACTTGGAGTACTTGATGTCCTCATTCACTTGGCGCTCGGCTTTGGAGGCTTGGTGAACCAACTCAACCATGTTGGAATATTGTTGGAACTCCACAATTCTCTTGATGGGGTAGTTGAGGCCATTGAAAAATCTAGCGATGGTTTGGTTCTCGGACTCTTGGATGTTGGCTCGCATCATAGTTAACTCCATTTCCTTGTAGAACTCCTCAACGGTCTTGGTGCCTTGCTTCAATTTTTGGAGTTTGTTGAAGAGGTCGGTCATGTAGTGTGTTGGTACAAAGCGAGCTTGCATCTCTTCCTTCATCTCTTCCCAAGTGTCAATTGGGGGTTCACCCTTTTCTTCCCTTAGAGTGAGTACTTGCTCCCACCAAGTGTTGGCGTAATCTTCAAACTCAAGCGACGCCATGGCCACTTTCTTGGCACCGGAGTAGTTGTGGATGCGGAATATCTTGTCAACCTTGAGTGCCCATGAGAGGTAGGCCTCGGCATCGTCTTCACCCTTGAACTTGGGCATGTTGAACTTGAGCTTGCCGAACATGTTCTCTTCATCTTCCAAATTTCTTCGGCGAGGACGGATGCCTTCATCTC
This sequence comes from Lolium rigidum, assembly GCF_022539505.1. Taxonomy (NCBI): domain Eukaryota; kingdom Viridiplantae; phylum Streptophyta; class Magnoliopsida; order Poales; family Poaceae; genus Lolium; species Lolium rigidum. Next base: position 254,346,224 of record NC_061510.1, read on the forward strand.
TTGCGGCTTGAGGTGGTAGAGGAGGTCTTCCACGACCAACCATAGCATTGGGTTGGTGTTGAAGTTGAACACTAGCTTCACTTGGTTCACGATGATGATGTTGTTGAGGTTGTTGATGACGTCCAAGGATGGCCCTCTCATCTTGATCATGTTGCGGTTCTCCTCGTCCCAGTTGGTCATGGCGAGGGTGATTTCGGAGATCATGCCTCGATGGATCTTGATGACCTTGGTCTTGAGCATCAACATGTGGTTCACGATGAGGTGCCGGTTCCATGTTGTGGATGACGTTGTCGTGGGGTTGGTCGTCACGCCCATGGTGGGCATGGCGATCCACTTGATGACGATCTTGGTGTAGAACTTGTTTTTGTGGAGGACGTTCATGGGGACGAGCATGGCGATGGAATTCTCCTCGCCGTGAGTTGGAGCGAGAGTCTTCATGACGAGCATGCGGGCGACGAGATCGATGATGGTCTCCCTGCCTTGAGTCGGAGCTTGAGGACGTATGGCGATCATGAGAATAGTACTCTTGCGCCGAGCTTGATGATGACAAGGAAGTAGAGCGATGTCGATGTCGGCGCCCCAAGTTGGTGATGGCGCGCTCGAGACTATCCATGCGCAGCTCCATGTTCATATCATTGGCCGCCATTTGGCCATTCAAGTTGTCCGTAGCTTCTCGAAGTAGGGCCATATCTTGATTGACGATGGAGAAGTTGTTGGCCACTTCCTCATATTGCTCGTCGATGCGTGTCTCGAACAAGGCGAGTTGCTCCTTGAACTCTTGGCGTTGTGCCCATAGGTTGTGTTGGGTCGCCAACCTCTCGGTGTTGCGTAGGACTTCATCCTCCCTTGCTTCGTCTCCGTGCCTATCCATGATAGCAAGACAAGAACTATGTTGTGTATGTTAGTGGAAGAAGACTACCTCGCAACCTTACCGTGGTATGATAATATCGGGGCGATCCAACAAACCGAGAGCAAAGACAATTGTATCGGGCACTCACACAAAGACACACGCAAAAGCTAGCAAATATGGTTTTAGGTGAGTATGGTGGAAAGCCAAAAGATGAAATCCAAAATTAATTATGTTGTTAAAAGTGGGTAAGGTCCAAAAATCAAGAGTCAAAGTGGAGATCACTATAAACACGGAAAAGTTGCGGAACACACACACGGGATAAGCGGGGTTAGTGCGACCAAGGAATGAGCGGAAGAATGTAAGATCCTATATGCAAGTTGGTGCTCGGTGTCACACTAACACAAGAAGAGATCAAAGCTTTGGTTGCAACTTGAGAGACAACAAGATTCACACGCGGCCTCTCTTCTCTTCTCTCTCTTTTGCTTAAAAGCTTTTTTACTCTTTTGTATACGGTGGCACTTGCACTCTTTTGTATGTATGGTGGCACTTGCACTCTTTTGTATGTACGGTGCCACTTGCACTCTTTTTGTGTTTTTCTTGCTTGTCCTCGTACTATGTTAGCGTTAGCTCGCCTTTACTATTTTGCCACACGAGTCCTTGCTTTTAAGCTTGACTCCACACTACACACATACCTCACAATCGGGGCCACGTGCAATGTCTCGCAACACTTGATAAGCAATGCTCAATAGGATAGATCGCAAAAGGAAGAGGGCTTACAAGGGTAATGCAAGTTATACCTAAGATGTGTAGGCGGTGATGAACACGCAACTTGCGATGATGGTGGTGGTGGTGGTGGTGGTTTTAGTCGAAAAGCGAACTCGGGCGGTCCGGTCAGGAGGCCGGTCGGACCGGTTGCTGGGCCGGTCGGTTTGGTCTGGGTGCCGGTCAACCGGTTGCTGGGCCGGCCGGTCCGGTCTGGAGGCCGGTCAACCGGTTTCTCAACCGGCTGGTCGTGTTTCTCTCTCATGTTCTTCCCCAAACCAAAACCAAAAGATCAAATCGAAGGGAAACGAAGGAATTGGAGGCTAAAAGGTGGGGGAAATAGTAGATCAACACTAAAAACACCAAATCCATGGATCAAAACCACTAAAAACTCAACAAAATCGTAGATCCATCCAAACGCAATTTAGGGCTATTTTTTGGGGATTTTTTTGGAAAATTTTTCAGAGACGAAATTGGGTGGGTGGGGGTTCAAAATCGCGGTAACCAAGAGCTGCTGATACCATATGATGAAGTCTAAGACCTACTTTGTGGCCCGATCTCGCGATTGACCCAAAATCAAGAGGGGAAAAGAGGAAGGGGAGGAAGAACACGAAGAACACGAAGAACAAACCCACGCACGCCAACCCGATACAATCGAATCTTACTCTCGTGGCTCGATGGACCACGCCAATAGAATCAACCGAAAGAGACACGAGGTAGAATTCCGGATTGAGAGATCGGGGTTGGAGACGGAGACCGGTGAGGGAGAGAGAGTGGAGCACACTAGAATCTCACTCACAATTAGCCAAATCCTCAACAAGAGTTGCCTTGATACAAAGGGGATCTAACTCTAGGGAGACAAAGCTCAAAAGTAGTTTTAAGCCAAATCTTGTCTAAAGAGTAAAAGGGGGCGTCCTGGGTACTTATATAGGCCTACAGGGCGACACATGGCGAAAAGGTACAAAAGTAACCGACTAAGGCAGTTTTGGTCAAGACAAGTCGACGAATCCGGTCGTGGATCCGGTCCGACCGGACCCGGGACCGGAGCGCCTGTTCTGGACCGGGCCCCGGGCCGGAGGGCGACCGGAGAGGGTCCCGGAGCCTCAGTACTGCGCCCGGTTGCAGTCGGTCTGGGATCCGGTTTCGACCGGGGTGCCCGGTCAGGGATCCGGTCGGACCGGGTCCTGGGCCGGCTGGCTCTCTTCGTCCCTTCGCACTCTTCGGATGACGTCGGGTCCAGCTCCACGTCCATCTTCACGTCCCGCTGCTCCTCTCCTCCTCTTGACCATGGTGTGCCCTCCTCTCCGGGGTCTTGATGCACCTCGTACCTAATAACACAAAGCGTGTCGGCATGAGGTAGCAATACATCCAATGGGGTACCGAGATCGAGGGTAGTGAGGAGCGAGTTCACCTTATCATGTAGCGCTTTAACTCGAGCCCGCGTCATTGGTCCACTTGGGGGACTTGTTGGTCTTGGTGAGGAGGTGTCCAAATGCCACCCCGCATCAATGTTTTGGGGTTAATTATAACTTGTTGTGAATTAAAATACAACTTTTTTATTAGTGTGCTACACAATTAATCAAAACTCTAGCTAGATCGATCGAGTTTGCACAGACATGCACTATTAGAGGCACCCACCTTTGCGCATAAAGTGCAAGCATAATGTGTGTCGTTGCTGGCCACCAATCGATAAAGAGAGAGATAGAGAGAGATTATTGAAATCGCCAAGAATGTTGAAATATATATATATATATATATATATAAATATATGCATGCATGGTAGGCCATGCATGGATGCACACTAATTATATATATATATTGTGAGGCAACTTAATCAAAGTGTGTGTTTTCATTCGAGAACTTGTCAATATTCAAGTCAATTAATTTATCAACGCTAATTATATAATTAGTTAATGAATCTCAGGGATGTTCGATCATACATGATCAATATAGGCCATATATATTAATTGGGGTTAATCTAAGCTTTGCTAGCTAGCTATATATATAGAGCAGGTTTTTATTAGATCGGGTTATAGCTAGTATAATTTGGGGTTATGTGTTTTAATTAATTAGCCAGGGTTTGATTAGCTAGGACGGGTTAGTTATATATATATGGTTTAGTTAGGGTTAATGTAACACTTAATTTAGAGGACCGCGAGGCCCCCAGACCTGCGTGATGTGCAATTAAGTGTCGTTTGAGGCCTATATATATAGCTAGAGCTAGGGTTTAGGGTTTATAGGGTTTAGGGTTTAGGGTTTAGGGTTTAGGGATTAGGGTTAGGGTTTAGGGATTAGGGTTTAGGGTCTAGGGTCTAGGGTCGTTAGGGTTAGGGTTGTTAGGGTTAGGGTTAGCTAGGGGTTAAGATTTAGGGTTTAGGGTTTAGTGTTTAGGGTCTAGGGGTTATGTTTTTAAGTATGGGTTAGGGTTAGGGTTTAGGGTCTAGGGTGTTTAGGGTTTAGGGATTAGGGTTTTAGGGTTTAAGGTTTAGGGATCATCGATCGAGTGCGCACACACATTATTGGAGGCACCCGCGCCTTTTGCGCATAAATTGCATGCGTATATATGTGTGTGTTTTTGGCCACCAACGATATATAGATCGAGAGAGATTGAAATCCCCAAGAAGATGTTCAAATATATATTAAAATATATGCATGAATGCATGGTAGGCCATGCATGCACACTAACTATATATATATACTAGTCAACAACCCGTGCAGCGCACGGGCTTGTATTTATGATTATATTATGAAACTATTTTAATATGGAAATTCTTTAATTTGAATATAAAAAAGTAAGAAAGTGCACAGTTTGCAAGAAAAAAAAGAATATTTATTCTTTTAACATAGACCAAAAAGTTTATATGGAATAAAATAGGTTATAGGTTAACTTCATGAATTACTCAAAATTGCTACGCATGCGTGTCTAGCATTGGGATGCATTAGTTTGTGAGCAATTTTCGCAGGCTTATATAGCTTCTACAAATGTCTATGAGGGAACTCACCAAATGCATATACACATACTCTAGCAATTGAATAAATACTCAACTGAATAATACCTTGTTTTCCTTATTATTTGTTCTTATATGCAAAATCAGGGAAAGTATGGGAAGTTCGAACCACCGGTATCCCATTTGCAGAACACAATGTGTTTTTTCAAAGCAAACATAACAATTGTCTTCCTATATACGCACTTAGCAAAATAAATATGAAAGTGTGGAGTATAGGACACACCTGACCAATTGATACGGCTGCGCTCCTCGTGCATAAGCTTGATATTCATGATTCTCCCTGTATAAAAAAACTCTTCTTTTATCCGTGACAAAAGTTTCACAATACATGGATAGATCTAGACTAAAATTGACTCATCCAGATATCAATTACATCACTTCTATCCATCTACTGTAGAAAATTAGCTTTCTGTAATTATAAAGGGAAAAGTTATGCAAAATTCAACCGTTCAATTATCTGTAGAACACTGAAATAGCACTCAAAGGATTTCTAGCAACAAATAGTGAAACAGATCGTTGGAGTATACTCGTTAGCTATATCAAGCGTGTAGCAACTTGATACCGAGTTGAGATTTTGCTTAAAGGAAGGACAAAAGATAAATATTGGAGTCGATCTGGCCAATATGAGGATACAACTACTTCACTGCCAGGCAGTTTTATGTCCCTAAGAGCTATGGAAAATTTAATACGAACAGTACATACTACCACCTATTTAGTCAGTTTAGTCTATTTGCTTTTGATCATCTAGATCTCCGGAGAAACACTATGTTATTAATGTTAGTGAAATTCAGAACAGTTATATTTCAACGTAAAAATGCAGATGCATGCTAGTTCTTTTCGTGTCTAATCTTTACCTACTACTAGGACAAAACACGTGCTTCGCTCCGGAAGCAGTACCCACTCTAGAATAAAGAATTGATGAGCCATCCTGTTTTAAATAAGGAGTTCACATAATTAGTTAGCATAGTGGCTTGAGTTTACCTGGGCAAAATGTGTTTAGATGAAAAGAAAGGCTTGAGTTTACCTTGGCAAAACGTGTTTAGATGAAAAGAAATAAGAGGATGGGACTTTTTAACTAAGCTTGTCTTGCAAACTTGCAAAATCACACAGGCTGTTGCTAGTGTCTAACGAGGTCCTATTTCACACACCTGAGGCTGTAATTTGTCCCGAGCCCATCGGAGGAGGTACCCTTACCTCTTTGGCCCAAGCAACTAAGCTAGGTCCAGCCAAACCAGCCCAATGCCCATGCTAGCCACATGGCACCCAAGCCTATCATCTCCACTCTCTCACAACGGACGCATGTTTCACCGCCTCCGCCGCCGCTAGCTTCGCATGTAGCCGAAGCTCCGCCGCTCGTCGATGTCCCAGCTTCCTCCGGAGCCACGCCGCACCTGCTCCGCCCAAAGCCGCGCATGAACTTTGCCGTCATGTTCCGCCACCCGCAGGCGCCGCCGCCATGCTCGCAGACACCGACCACCACCGGCTCCTATGTTCCCCGTCGCCTCTCCCTGTCTTCCTCCACCTCTCCCTCCTGCGCGAGCTCGACGGTGGCGCCCGCGAAGACTCCGCAAGGCACCTTGTTGCGGACGAGCCTGGCGAGCGAGCTTGGCCGGTTAAGCGGCGCGTGTCAGGGATCTCGAGGCGGAGCCGGTCGGCCATGGAGGCGGGGTGCGCTAGTGATTTTTCTGCAGAGCATGGCGAGGTGGGCCGGGTCGGAGGATAGACGGACCATGTGGAAGTTCGCTGGAGGGCGAGAGGATATTGAGCTCGGGTAGTCCCTGAGCTAGCAAGGCGCGTGGTCTGCGCGGTTGGTGACGCGATGTACCGGTTGACTTGGCCGTGGCAGGGCTCGGCGCGAGCGAGCTCGTTTTATGCGACGATGAAGCCAACCGTTCGTAACATAAGCGGTGGCATTGCCCGTAAATTCTGCTGAAAAGTAAGGGCAATTGTAAAACGGACGAAAATTTTGGTGAGAAACTTTACTTCCTTTATTATTAGGTATATAATAAAGGAAGTAAGGTTTCTCTCCAAATTTTCGTCCGTTTTTGATTTGCCCTTATATTTCAATGAAAATTACAAGCACTTGCCACCGTTTAGTTACGAAAACGTTTCACCCTGTTCCGTTCCAAGATCGTCGTCCCGTCGTCCCGTGCGTGCTGGTTCCGTGCATATGTTCGAGCGCGCACATTCCCGGGCTAACCTTGGTCCCTTGCAGGCCCATTAGGTCCACGCACGCGAGGAATCCTGGTCCCTGGCCGCATGCTAGCATCGCGAACTCGTATGGTCTCCGGACAACGTATTTGGGGTACAACTAGATAAAGGGAAACCTTTGCAAAGGGAAAATTCCGTCCCGCCAGATGCACGAAGAGGTGACGCGTGTCCTCACCGCGACCGGCGCGAGTCCGCGCTTCATACGACGCGCGCTGTCGAGGGTGCTCCTCGGCAATGCCCTCCGATAGGGGCTTAGGGTTGACGGAATCCTGCAAGCTGACACGCGACATCGGTACACAGACAAGCGGGGAGAGCGATTTACCCAGGTTCGGGGCCCTCGATGAGGTAAAACCCTTACGTCCTGCCTGTCTGTTCTTTGATTATGATGAAAACAGGTTACAATGGGGTGCCGAATAGTTTGGCTGTGATCTCGCCGAGATGCTAGTTGCTAAGGTAACCTAGTTCTAAGCTTCTGCTGGCTATTGTCGCTAAGGTTGATTGTGTCCCTCGGCAGCCCCTGATGAGGACATCCCATCTCTTGATACAACCGTTGTACCTACAGCCACACAAATACAAGGACCAATCACTCGAGCTCGTGCCAAACAACTTAACTATCAGGTACTTTCGTTTCTTGGAACAATTCCTCACATACATGAGAATATGATGCTGCCTAAATCAGATATGATTGTTACTCTTAGGAATGATGGACCAAGCATGGATGAGGAGGACAAGCATTGGAGCATGATCACGCATGGAGGAGATGGCAGCAAGCGTTTGAGGATTGAAGATGACGCTGCAAGTGGAGATTTCAGAACTTTGAAGCCACCATAAGAAGAGATGAAGACATGGACGAAATATAGAGTTTCCCACTTCATAATTTCGTCCATAGCATGTTATGGTGCTGCGTCACCTTTAGTTTTGGGCCAGGCCCATGTCATTTTCGCAGGATTTAAGTCAGCCAATTTTTAGAGTCCGTATTGAAGGGGGAAAGGCCTTCTAGGGTTTGGTTCGACCACCATACGTATGGTTGGCCGAAACCCCATCTTTTCCTCCTTTAAATACCCCCATAGCCGTCACGTTTAGACTCGGATTTTGATTAGATTAAAAGTTAGCCATTGCTGCAACTCTCGTGTACTTCTTTTGAGGCCAACGCCCGTAACAAGACCGACTATTCGGAATCCCACCTTTGTCAATAAAGCTTTCATCTTTCATCCGCAATATTCTGATTGCATCATTAGTTCTTACTTGTTCTCGATTTCGGGTAGGAATTAAGACCCTCGCTGGTCAGGCTGATCGTGCATCCGCAAGATCAGTAACTCCCGGAGATTGTCCTAGCGATTGCATTGGCGCATGAGCTTTGCACGTGTAGTCGGATCGTCAAGCACGAACTCCACCAACAAATCGATCTATCCACGTCTCATCGAAAGATCGGCCATCTTTGCCCTATCAAGTGGTATCAGATTTCAGGTTGCTCGGTGAGATTTACAGTTTTCTTAGTGTAGATTTGTTTTTACCTATAACCCAGAAAAAGCCCCCAAAAAAAAGTTAGATTAGTTCATCCTCGCCTAAAACCAGTCTTAGCCTAGTTCCTTTAGAGTTTCTAATCCAAAAATCTTGAAGTCAAGTTGAGATAGCATAGTATAACGGCGCGACAAAGCATCAGCAATAACATTATCTTTACCCTTTTTGTGTTTGATAACATAAGGAAAAGACTCTATAAACTCAACCCACTTTGCATGGCGACGATTCAACTTAGCTTGACTACGAATATGCTTCAAAGATTCATGATCGGAATGTATAACAAATTCTTTAGGCCATAAATAATGTTGCCAAGTTTCTAATGTCCGAACCAGCGCATATAATTCTTTATCATAAGTAGAATAGTTCAGACTAGGCCCACTCAATTTTTCACTAAAATATGCAACGAGTTTGCCCTCTTGTAATAACACACCTCCCAAACCAATTCCACTAGCATCACATTCAAGCTCAAAAGTCTTATTGAAATCAGGAAGTTGGAGTAATGGAGCATGTGTTAACTTATCTTTCAGAATCATGAAGGCGTCTTGTTGTGCATCGCCCCACACAAAGGGCACATCCTTCTTTGTAAGCTCATTCAGCGGCGCAGCAATGGATCCAAAATCTTTAACAAAGCGCCTATAGAAGCCAGCGAGGCCAAGAAAACTCCTCACTTGTGTGACCGTCTTTGGCTGCGGCCAACTCTCAATTGCCTCAATCTTGGCTGGATCAACTTCAATTCCTCGCGCAGTAACAACATAGCCAAGAAACGCAACTCGATTGGTGCAAAAGGTGCACTTCTCAAGATTACCATACAAACGTGCATCACGTAACGCATTGAAAACAGCACGTAAATGATCCAAATGTTCATCCAAAGATTTGCTATAAATCGAATATCATCAAAGTATACCACCACAAAACGTCCAATAAAAGCACGTAAAACTTCGTTCATCGATCTCATAAAAGTACTAGGTGCATTAGTTAAACCAAAGGGCATTACTAACCACTCATATAAGCCGAACTTAGTTTTAAACGCTGTTTTCCATTCATCTCCTAATTTCATACGAATCTGGTGGTAACCACTACGCAAATCAACTTTAGAGAACATAACAGAACCACTCAATTCATCAAGCATATCATCTAAACGAGGTATTGGATGACGGTATCGAATGGTAATATTATTAATAGTTCTACAATCAGTACACATGCGTGAAGAACCATCCTTCTTAGGTACCAAGATAATAGGAACAAGCACATGGGCTAAGAGACTCACGAATGTAACCTTTATCTTGGAGAACCTGAATTTGTCGCTGAATCTCTTTCGTCTCTTCAGGATTGGTACGGTATGGTGCACGGTTGGGCAGCGACGCTCCCGGAATCAAGTCAATCTGGTGTTCTATGCCACGGATAGGTGGTAGTCCAGGGGGAACATCTTGTGGGAACACATCAATGAATTCCCGCAAAAGGTTAGCAACCGCAGGTGGAAAAGAAGGAGGCATATCCTCAAATGAAAACAGAACTTCTTTGCAAATGATAGCATAGCATTGAGTAGCGTTCACATCAAGTTCAGCAATATCAGATTTGCTAGCAAGCAAACAAGGATTTTTCAAACGAATTTCAGTAGCATGGTTCGAATCAGATTTAGTATTAGTCTTAGGTGAAACAAAATCTGCAAGAACAATCTGATTCTCACTCTTAAGTTTCTCCTCGTTTTTTACTCTACTAGCTCTAGCAAGATCATCTTTTAGTATTTGTTCAGGAGTCATAGGTTTGAGACCAATTTTCTTTCCATCATGCATAAGAGAATACTCGATTAGTTTTACCATTATGAACAGATTCTCTATCAAATTGCCAAGGTCTACCAAGTAACAAAGAACAAGCTTGCATAGGTACAACATCACAATCCACAAAATCAGAATATGTACCAATGGTAAAATGCACACGTGTAGTTCTTGTTACCTTGAGCTTCCGAGAGCTCTCAAACCATTGTATGTAGTATGGATGTGTGCGCTGTCTTGTAGGAAGAGAAAGCTTCTCCACCATGTCAACGCTAGCCGGATTATTGCAGCCTCCCTCCATCAATGATGATCCTTATAGCTCGCTCTTTTACAACGCCTCTTGTTTGGAACAGATTGTGGCGTTGATCATGCTCAGCTTTGCTCAATTGCACGCTCAACACACGCTGTGCAACTAAGCTCCTGTACTGATCAGCAGTGTCAGCTTCCATTACCTCCATCTCTCTCTCAGAATCAGAGTTGGCACCACCACGTGCACCTATTGATTTGTTGCCTTTACCATCTTCTGTGCAAAATAATTTGGATGCTACAAACCGTGCCGAATTGATACTAAAATTGCATGAGACTACTAAAGACAACATAGCACGCATGAATACTAAGTATAAAATTGCTGGGGATAGAGGAAGAAAACATGTTGTGTTTGATGTTGGTGATCTTGTTTGGTTGCATTTGCGCAAAGATCATTTTCCTGAATTGCGCAAGTCGAAACTAATGCCACGCGCTGCTGGTCCTTTTAAGGTGTTAGAGAAAATAAATGATAATGCATATAAACTTGAGCTTCTCGTGAATTGGGTCCGGTTAGTCCTACATTTAACATTGCAGATTTGAAGCCTTACTTTGGTGAAGAAGAGAAGCTTTCGTCGAGGACGACTTCAATTCAAGAAGGGGGCATGATGAGGACATCCCATCGCTTGATACAACCGTTGTACCTACAGCCACACAAATATAAGGACCAATCACTCGAGCTCCTGCCAAACAACTTAACTATCAGGTACTTTCGTTTCTTGGAACAATTCCTCACATACATGAGAATATGATGCTGCCTAAATCAGATATGATTGTTACTCTTAGGAATGATGGACCAAGCATGGATGAGGAGGACAAGCATTGGAGCATGATCACGCATGGAGGAGATGGCAAGCAAGCGTTTGAGGATTGAAGATGACGCCGCAAGTGGAGATTTCGTAACTTTGAAGCCACCATAAGAAGAGATGAAGACATGGACGAAATATAGAGTTTCCCACTTCATAATTTCGTCCATAGCATGTTATGGTGCTGCGTCACCTTTAGTTTTGGGCCAGGCCCATGTCATTTTCGCGAGATTTAAGTCAGCCAATTTTTAGAGTCCGTATTGAAGGGGGAAAGGCCTTCTAGGGTTTGGTTCGACCACCATACGTATGGTTGGCCGAAACCCCATCTTTTCCTCCTTTAAATACCCCCATAGCCGTCACGTTTAGACTCGGATTTTGATTAGATTAAAAGTTAGCCATTGCTGCAACTCTCGTGTACTTCTTTTGAGGCCAACGCCCGTAACAAGACCGACTATTCGGAATCCCACCTTTGTCAATAAAGCTTTCATCTTTCATCCGCAATATTCTGATTGCATCATTAGTTCTTACTTGTTCTCGATTTCGGGTAGGAATTAAGACCCTCGTCGGTCGGCTGATCGTGCATCCGCAAGATAGTAACTCCCGGAGATTGTCCTAGCGATTGCATTGGCGCATGAGCTTTGCACGTGTAGTCGGATCGTCAAGCACGAACTCCACCAACAAATCGATCTATCCACGTCTCATCGAAAGATCGGCCATCTTTGCCCTATCAGCCCCTCTCCTGGCCTTTATATAGGAGGCCAGGTCTCAAGGGTCCTAACCGAGGACGACTAGGTTTACAGTAGTTTAGATCCAATCTTTCCTTGTTTGTTCGCTTCCTTGTCTTGCCCGTTAAGGAATCTTCTGATGCACCGACCTAGTGGCCCATCTCGCCTCCAGGTATCTTCATGGGCCTCCAACTTGTCAATACCAGATAGGGCACATCGCGGTTACCCGAAGGGTAATGCCCACGTCAGTAGCCCCCGAGTGTCTAGCCGAAAATAATTCGGGTAGAGACTAATGCATGCTTTCTCCTGACATTCTTCTCCTTCACTGCTCTTGTTCATCTTGATTATGCTTCATCTTCTTTTTATCGGGTGCGCGTCAGCGCTCCCGATGGGAGTAGCCCCCGAGTACGGATGCTTGCAATCCGTGCATAGACTCAAGTTGTACTACTCGAATACTTTCCTCTGCTGAGATCTTCATAAATCATCCGATATATTTTCTTTATGCAAAGGATAATGAGTAACGTGCCCAACTGTTGTTTTGTTAATCGCCGATGGCAAAACACCGTTACCCTACACGTAATCAAGTCCCCGGGCATGATCCCGGAGTGCAAAAAATTTCTCTCGGGTATGCATCACGAGCTCCCGATGGGAGTAACGGCCCCGAGTGTCTGGGTGCGAGCGCTTTGCAACCGAGTGTTCACTCAAACCTTCTTCCTTGGACTGCTCATTCCGTCGAGTCCTCATTTTATCGGGTGCGCGTCGGCGCTCCCGATGGGAGTAGCCCCGAGTCTAGGTACGGATGCTTGCAATCCGTGCGTGGACTCAAATCCTTCATCCGATGACTTTTTATGTCTCCTTCGAATGCTTCCAAGTGGCTTCCAAATCATGACGTCATTGATGACGTGTAACCGCTCGCGAGTTGATTTGACGGGTCCATCATGACGAGCTAGCCCTAGCCCTGCTCAATCAATGTTTTAGGGCTTGACCACTATACGCGTAACGACCGAGGTGGCTCCTCGATTTTCGTGCAATCGTGGGCGTAGTGGACCGTCAGTTCTTTCCCTTCCTTAAGCGCCACGTGCTTACTCTAACTTTTTGATGTGGCTAAGCCTACGGGTGTGCCCGATCTTCACGGATTTGGATGGGATTCGTGGGGGAAGGTGGATGAACACGAAGAACGTGGGTGGATGGCGGGGTGGATCGAAGATACAAACGCAACACACACACACAACCGGTTGTTCTTCGTTGGCCCGATACACCAACCCAACGGAATTGCAAGAAAAAGACCCACAAGGAGTAGAATCCCTCACAAAAGGTTGGCAATAGCAATCGATAGAGTTCCAAAGAGGAAAAGAGTGCAAATAGATAGAATTGCAAAAGCAAAAGATCCAAAACACTAGAATTCCTAGAATGGAAGAGATCAACCGCCTAGAAGAGTAGATAACTTCGTAGATTCGTAGATCTAGAAGGGTTTCCCGCGGGAAGGAGCATAGCTCATGTTTCTCTTACATCAAGTCTGAATCTCGGATCTGAGCCAACTAGGCTATATATAGTAGGTGGGGCGAAGGGGTAAGTTACAACTAAAAGTGTCGTTGTAGTCTGAAGTTCGATGGGGCGGAAGTTCCGGTCATCATGGGCGGAAGTTCCGGTCGGGGCGGAAGTTCCGGTCCGGAGGGGCGAGTTCCGGTCAGGGCCGGAAGTTCCGGCCAAGTTCCGGCCTTGTTCCGAAAGTCGTCCATTGTCCCGCAGTAACATCCAGTAAGGTTTTCGACGACTTTCGGAACTTGGGCGGAACTTGGGCGGAAGTTCCGGTGGGCGGAAGTTCCGGTCCTTGGGGGCGGAAGTTCCGGCTGGACCCCGTTTCTCGGGCGCCGGGAAGCATCTTGAGAGCATCCGGGAGGCATCCGGCCGGAAGTTCCGGTCCTGGAGGGCGGAAGTTCCGGCTGGGGCGCTGTAGCTCCATCTTCTTCATTTCCAGCTCTCTCTCCATTGGCTTGGTCTTCATGGCTCGCTTCTTGGTCGATGTACCTGATTGAACATAGGGTATTGGCATGAAGTAGCAAGCCATCCAAAGGAGTGTCAAAAGCATACATGGAGAGGAGCGAATTCACCTCTTGGCGTAGGGCTTGGGCTCGAGCTCGTGTCATTGGACCACGAGGAGGGCTTGTCGGTCTTGAGGAGGCGGTGTCCAAAGGCCACCCCGTATCATCTCCCCCCCCTTGGGAAAGAGTCGTCCTCGACTCTATGATCTCCTCATCGCCATGATAGGGTGAGAGGTCGGACACATTGAATGTGTTGCTCACCAAGTACTTGGATGTTGGTATGTCGATGACGTAGGCGTTGTCGTTGATGCGCTTGAGGACCTTGAAGGGACCATTGCCTCGGGGCTTTAGCTTGGAGTTTCTTTCTTGGGGAAAGCGGTCCTTGCGGAGGTGTATCCATACTTGGTCTCCTTCATTGAAGATCCGTGCCTTTTTCTTCATGTTGAGTCTAGTGGCTTGACGAAGAACTTGTTGCTCGATTGTTGCCCTTGTATCTTCATGTAGCTTCTTCATGTATTGTGCTCGCTTGTCGATGTTCATGTTTACTTGCTCATGTAGCGGTAGAGGAAGGAGGTCAATCGCCGTAGGTGGTTCAAACCCGTAGACGACCATGAATGGACTTCTCATTGTTGTAGAATGCTTGGACCGGTTGTAGGCAAACTCCGCATGCGGGATGCAATCTTCCCATGACTTCAAATTCCTCTTGACAAGCACTCGTAGTAGTGTGGATAGGCTTCGGTTCACCACTTCGGTTTGCCCATCGGTTTGTGGGTGCGAGGATGACGAGAACAAAAGCTTGACGTTGAACTTGGCCATTAGTGACTTCCAAAGGTAACTCATGAATTTGACATCTCGATCCGACACAATGCTTCTTGGTACACCGTGGAGTCTCACAATTTCCCTAAAAAACAAGGAGGCAATATGTGAAGCATCATCCGTTCGAGAGCATGGTATAAAATGAGCCATTTTAGAGAATCGATCAACCACTACAAAAATGGAATCATGACCATATTTGGTTCTAGGCAATCCTAGTACAAAATCCATACTTATGTCGGACCAAGGAGCATGAGGAATAGGTAACGGTGTATAAAGGCCATAGGGGTTGGAAGTGGACTTAGCTTGTAAACATGTTGTACACCGGCGGCAAAGGAGTTCCACGTCGCGGTACATTCTTGGCCAATAGTAGTGAGTTGAGAGCATGGCATAAGTCTTCTCTCTTCCGAAGTGTCCCATAAGACCACCACCATGCGATTCTTGTAAGAGCAAAAGGCGAAGCGAAGACATGGGAATGCAAAGTTTGTTGCCCTTGAACAAGAATCCTTGGTGCAAATAGAAATCATCGATGCCCTTCTCACTAGAACACTTTGCAAAGATTGGGCCAAAGAAAACATCGGAAGCATATAAATCTTTGATTTCATCAAGACCCAAAACACTAATATCCAAGCGAGTGAGTAAGAGGGTGAGTTTGCGGGAAAGAGCATCCGCCACAACATTGTCCTTGCCCTTCTTGTATTTGATTACATATGGAAAGGACTCAATGAACTCAACCCACTTTGCATGTCTTTTGTTCAAATTGTGTTGACTTTTCAAATATTTCAAAGACTCATGGTCGGAGTGGATAATAAACTCTTTTGGCCAAAGATAGTGTTGCCAAACTTCAAGAACACGAACCAAAGCGTAAAGTTCCTTGTCATATATAGGATAGTTGAGGCGTGCGCCATCTAACTTCTCGCTATAGTATGCCACGGGTTTTCCATCTTGCATAAGCACTCCACCAATACCGAGTCCACTTGCATCGCATTCAATCTCAAAAGTTTTGGAAAAGTTTGGAAGAACAAGGAGTGGTGCCTCGGTAAGGCGTTTCTTCAACTCATCAAAAGCATTTTGTTGGGCCTTGCCCCAAACAAACGGAACATTCTTCTTGGTAAGCTCATTCAAAGGGCAAGCAATGGTGCTAAAATCTTTCACAAAGCGGCGGTAGAAACCGGCAAGTCCATGGAAACTTCGGACTTGACCAACATTTGTAGGAGTAGGCCAATTATGGATGGCCTCCACCTTGGAAGAATCAACTTCAATCCCATTAGCGGAAACCACAAAGCCAAGGAAAACCAATTTGTTTTGAGCAAAGGTGCACTTGGGGAGGTTAGCATAAAGCTTTTCATGACGCAAGATGCACAAGACCTCTCTCACATGTTGCACATGGTCCTCGAGGTTTTTGCTATAAATGAGAATATCATCGAAGTAGACAACCACGCTCTTGCCAATGAGAGGTCGCAAGATGTGATTCATGAGTCGCATGAAAGTAGATGGAGCATTTGAAAGACCAAATGGCATGACAAGCCATTCATAGAGACCAAGTTTGGTCTTGAATGCCGTCTTCCATTCATCACCTACCGCCATGCGGATTTGATGGTAGCCACTACGCAAATCAATCTTAGAGAAAATCGTGGCACCACTAAGTTCATCAAGCATGTCATCTAAACGCGGAATGGGATGGCGGTAACGGACGGTAATGGCATTGATGGGGCGACAATCCATACACATCCGTTGCGTTTCATCCGGTTTAGGTACAAGAATCACCGGAACCGCACAAGGGCTTAGGCTTTCACGAACATACCCTTTTCCGAGGAGGTCTTGTATTTGACGTTGGATCTCCTTTGTGTCTTCGGGGTTGGTGCGGTAGGCGGCGCGGTTTGGTAGAGGAGCGCCGGGTATGAGGTCGATGCGGTGCTCAATCCCTCGAAGCGGTGGTAGTCCATGAGGAAGCTCGTCGGGGAAGACATCTTGGAACTCCTTCAAAAGAGACAACAAAGACGAAGGAAGGGTTGTTAAGTTGTTAGTCTCCGAAGATGGCCCCTTGCAAATGAGCACGTAGTGCAATATGGTGGATGGGTTGTGGTGCAATTCTCTCATCTCACTCTTGGTAGCTATGAGGACACTCTTCATCTCACTCATATATGGCTTGTGGCGCTCACTTTCTTTTTGGTGGGTCACTCTCTCACCACTCATCTCACTAGTGATTGTAGCTTCCTTAGCCCTCACTAGAGCCTTTGCATTGTCCGCAATTACTTGGCTAGGAGTCATCGGGCGTAGGATGAATGTCTTGTCGCCAACCTTGAAGCTATAGGCATTTGTGTAGCCATCATGGCTTGCTCTTTTGTCATATTGCCAAGGGCGACCAAGTAGCATGTGACACACCGTCATGGGCACGACATCACAATCAACGGTATCTTCATAGGCGCCAATCTTGAAGGATACGGAGACGGTGTGTTGTATCTTGACATTTCCATTGTCACTTAGCCATTGCACATGGTAAGGGTGGGGGTGTTTCCGAAGTGTGAGGTTGAGCTTGGAGCATAGTTCGGTGCTTGCAAGATTGTGGCAACTCCCTCCATCGATGATAACCTTTATTGACTTGCCATTGATTCCGGCTCTTGTTTGGAAGATGTTGCACCTTTGATCCTCATTGGGGAGTGCATGGGTTGTCAACACTTTGGTCACCACAAGAGATGGGCTTGCATCATGCACACATAGAACTTGCTCTTGGTCTTCCAAGTCATCATCTTCATGATTGGTTGCGGCTTGTACCAAGGCTTCATATTCACCCTCACTCAAGTACTCCACATCTCCATCATCTCGAGTTATCATAACTCTTGTGTTCTTGCATTCAAAGGATTTATGTCCTTGAGCACCACACTTGAAGCAAGTGATGTTACTAGATCCCGTGGAAGCTTTGGAGGACATAGTTGATTGCTCCGGCTTGAAGCTTGTTGTCTTGAAGGCACTCTTCATTTGCTTAGGAGGATCCTTGGAAGCAATAGCACTTGTGTTTTTGATGCTTGAGGAGGTGTTTGTTGCATTTCTCGTGGCGAAGAAGGACTTTGTCTTTGCACTTGCTATGTCTTCTCGCACTTGGCGCTCGGCTCTTGTAGCTTGATGAAGCAACTCAACCATGTTGGTGTAAGGCAAGAACTCCACTATCCTCTTGACGGGAATGTTCAATCCATTCAAGAATCTTGCCATGGTTTGCTCTTCTCGCTCATCCACATTGGCACTCATCATGGTCATGTGCATCTCCTTGTAGTACTCCTCAACGGACTTGAAGCTTTGCTTGAGTTGCGTGAGCTTGTTGAAGAGGTCACGCTTGTGGTGGGTGGGCACAAAGCGTTTGTGCATGACTTCTTGCATCTCTTCCCATGTATCAATGGGATCTAAGTCTTCCTTGTCACGCTTCTTGTTCACTTCTTCCCACCAAACATTTGCATATCCCTCAAATTCAAGTGATGCCATAGCTACTTTCTTTGCTTCGGAGAAGTTGTGGATGCGGAATATCTTGTCAACCTTGAGGACCCAAGACAAGTATGCATCGGGGTCTTCCTCTCCTTGGAACTTGGGCATGGTGAACTTGAGCTTCCCAAAGATTTCTTCCTCATTACGATCATTGCGTCGAGGTATAGGTCTTGCATCATCTTCATCCTCATTATGGTTGCGAGGTTGTGGAGGATGATCCTCATTTTCATTGCGGCGGTTGGGAGGAGGGGGACGCCTTCCATGAGGTTGCCGGGGGTGTGGCATGACACTAGCTTCACTTGGGGCGTCTTCTTCATTGTGGCGCCTTGCTTCACCTTGAGGAGCATGAGGAGCTTGACGAGCTCGATGATTGAGAGGATTGTGTCTTCTATTGTCATTGTTGTTTCTTCTTGCGCCATCATCTTGAGGAGCATCAATATTGATGATTTGGCGTTCTTGGTTCACTTCTTGTTCGGCGTCATGTTGTGGATGCCTTTGAGCATGGGCCACTTGAGAAGGGCGAGGTTGCCCTTGTTGTTGACGTGCCTCTTGCTCTTGGCGAAGACGTTCTTGCTCACGTGCATGAAGGAGAGCTTGATCATGACGAAGACGTTGTTGTTCCTCGTGGAATTGGGCTTCACGATTTGCTTGTTGTAGCCTCTCTTGTTCAAGTTGAGCACGTGCTTGCTCCACATCTCGAGCTTGTTGTTGAAGAACTTGAGCATCCACATTATGGTGGTGTGGGTCTTCATTAGAAGCATTGTAAGACGGAGAGGAAGCCCGGTGCCTTGAACTATGAGAGCGTGAAGACCTTGAGTGTTGGCTTCGGTTGTTGGCGATGGTGGCAATAGCTTGCTCAAGGCGTGCCATTCTTTCTTCTTGCCTTCTCATGCTCGCCATGTTTTGTTGACCTTGAGTAGCAAGTGTGGCCCTCATATCATGAGCTTGAGCATCGAGTTTGTCATGGATGTCTTGCACTTGGACATTGAGGTCCCGTCGTTGCACTTGAGCTCGTTCTTCATAGCGTGCAACGGTCTCATCAATCCTTGCCGTGAGGTCATGGATACTCTTGTTGACGGCTTGAGTAGCGATCCAATGTTGGTGCCTTGTCATCGGTAGTTGGTTCCCCTCTCCACTAGACATGGTTACAACTAAAACAAGAACTATGTTGTGGGGTTAGAGGAAAAACTCACAAGGAAGTCAAAGACTCACAACAAAATTGGGAAAATGTATCAAGGTGAGGAACAACCGGTTACACACACAAAAACAAAACTCTATATGGTGTTAGGTATGGTTGTGGAAGGCCAAATGGAAGAACCAAACGAAAAGTCTATTGTCAAAAGTGGGTAAGATCCAAAAGTCACAAGTCAAAGGCGGTGATCACAAAAGGCATACACAAGGTGGAACACACGCGTGGGACAAAATGGGGTTAGCGCGACTTGGAAAATGAGCACGAACAAAATTGGTCCTAACGAAGACTACTAGCTCGGTGTCACGCCAACACAAGAGAGACCGTGGCTTGGTTGCAAAATTGAGAAGCAACAAGATTTGCGCAAGACGCCTCTCTTCTCTTTTCTCTCTTTTGCTTAAAAGCTTTGGACTCTTTTGTGTATAGGTGTCACTCACACACTTTTTCTTTTTCTCTTTTTGTATTTTTCTTTTTCTTTTTCTCACTATGTAAGGATACTACTATCTATGTAAGTATGTCACACTTCTTTTGCTTATCTTTTCACACGAGCTTGCTTCAAAGCTTTGCTCAACACACGCACACCCTCACGGTCGGGACGCTTGCGCAATGCTTCGCAACACTAGAAAGCCACTCTCGATAGGAAAGGTACGCAAAAGAGGCTAAAGCTACAAGTTAGGAGCAAGTTATACCACTTGATGATGGTGGCCGACGACCTTGTACTTGCTATGGTGGAGGTGTCAAAAGAACCGCTTGGATCTTCGGGGTGCCGTCGTCGTTGTCGATGTTGCGGAAGCTTTGTGGTTGCTGAAATGGCACACAAACCGAAGTCCAAACACAAGGGGTTAGTACCAAAACGAAAAACGAAGGTTCGCTGTCAAAAATTCGGACCGGCGGAACTTCCGGTGTCTGGGGGAGGTACTTCCGGTCCCAGGCGGAACTTCCGGTCCTGCCGGGCGGAACTTCCGGTCGCAATCAGATCTGCGGGCTGTTCGTCGATTTGGGCGGAAATCCGGGCCGAAATCCTTCGAATTCGAGGAAAAATTGGCACTAGAAGCTGTGGGAAGGTGGGGGAATTGCAGATCAACACCAAAGACAAGTTTCTATTGGACCAAAACCACCAAAAACTCAACAAATCGCGAGATCGATCCAAGGCCAATTTGGGGCTATTTTTTGGGAAAAATTTTTGAGAAAATTTTTGGGCGAAATTGGTGGAATTGGGGGCTGTGGGGGTCAAATCCGTGGCAACCTAAGAGCTGCTGATACCATATGATGTGGCTAAGCCTACGGGTGTGCCCGATCTTCACGGATTTGGATGGGATTCGTGGGGGAAGGTGGATGAACACGCAGAACGTGGGTGGATGGCGGGGTGGATCGAAGATACAAACGCAACACACACACACAACCGGTTGTTCTTCGTTGGCCCGATACACCAACCCAACGGAATTGCAAGAAAAAGACCCACAAGGAGTAGAATCCCTCACAAAAGGTTGGCAATAGCAATCGATAGAGTTCCAAAGAGGAAAAGAGTGCAAATAGATAGAATTGCAAAAGCAAAAGATCCAAAACACTAGAATTCCTAGAATGGAAGAGATCAACCGCCTAGAAGAGTAGATAACTTCGTAGATTCGTAGATCTAGAAGGGTTTCCGCGGGAAGGAGCATAGCTCATGTTTCTCTTACATCAAGTCTGAATCTCAGATCCGAGCCAACTAGGCTATATATAGTAGGTGGGGCGAAGGGGTAAGTTACAACTAAAAGTGCTTGTTGTGCTGAAGTTCGATGGGGCGGAAGTTCCGGTCATCATGGGCGGAAGTTCCGGTCGGGGCGGAAGTTCCGGTCCGGAGGGCGGAAGTTCCGGTCGAGGCCGGAAGTTCCGGCCAAGTTCCGGCCTTGTTCCGAAAGTCGTCCGTTGTCCCGCAGTAACATCCAGTAAAGTTTTCGACGACTTTCGGAACTTGGGCGGAACTTGGGCGGAAGTTCCGGTGGGCGGAAGTTCCGGTCCTTGGGGGCGGAAGTTCCGGCTGGACCCTGTTTCCTGGGCGCTGGGAAGCATCTTGAGAGCATCTGGGAGGCATCTGGCCGGAAGTTCCGGTCCTGGAGGGCGGAAGTTCCGGCT
The DNA here is from genome assembly GCF_022539505.1 of Lolium rigidum. Lineage (NCBI taxonomy): Eukaryota > Viridiplantae > Streptophyta > Magnoliopsida > Poales > Poaceae > Lolium > Lolium rigidum. The sequence goes on from NC_061510.1 coordinate 254,367,818, forward strand.
GGGGCGCTGTAGCTCCATCTTCTTCATTTCCAGCTCTCTCTCCATTGGCTTGGTCTTCATGGCTCGCTTCTTGGTCGATGTACCTGATTGAACATAGGGTATTGGCATGAAGTAGCAAGCCATCCAAAGGAGTGTCAAAGGCATACATGGAGAGGAGCGAATTCACCTCTTGGCGTAGGGCTTGGGCTCGAGCTCGTGTCATTGGACCACGAGGAGGGCTTGTCGGTCTTGAGGAGGCGGTGTCCAAAGGCCACCCCGTATCACTTTTCCTCAAAGTTCTCAATTTTCTCCACAGTTCCCGCAGCATCTCCTCATTCTCCCTCTTCTTTATTCTTCCGCCATTGTTGCACCGCCGCCACAGTTTCAATCTTCCTCAGATCTCACGATGGTGAAGAAGAGGAATACCACCGCCGCTGCTAGCTCCACCAGCGAAGGTGCCGCTGCCAAGTCCTCTTCTTCCCTTCCGAAGGGGAGCGCTCCGAACGCCCCTCCCCCAGCTCCGCGCGCCGCCGGCCGTCGGGCTCGATGGTCAAACCCGGGGATTGGGTAGCTTCAACCGTCACCAAGCGTGACGAAAAGAGGTCTCGAAGCCTAGGATTGATATCCTCCGATGCGGGAGATGTGATCCTTCCGAGTGCGATCTCTCGGCCCGATCCTCCTGCTGGATTTTCTGTGATGTTCTTATCTTTTCTTCATCGAGGCCTTTCGCTCCCCACTCATGGATTCCTCCTCCATCTCTTGCGGACGTATGAAATTCAATTATGGCAACTTACCCCCAATTCGATCCTCCATGTTGTTGTGTTCATCACCCTTTGCGAGGCGTTTTTGGGTATTGAACCTCATTTCGGGCTGTGGAAGAAGATCTTCTATGTGAAAAGATACAGCAGTAGTAATGGGCACTTTGTCACCGGAGGAGTAGGTTTTGTTGCTCGCTCAGAAGTTAATTACTTTAATATCCCAATGAGAGAGTCCGTGCAAGGATGGAGGTTGAAATGGTTTTACGTTAAAGATTCCTCGTCACCCGAATGTCGACTCCCCTGCTATGCCGACGTTTCTGAAGCCAAACCCAAGGACTCTTGGAAGAACATCCTCTCAATCGACGAAAGGGCCTCAGCCGAAGAATTGTTTTCCAAATTCCTTCGAATCAAAGAGGCTGACGGCCAAACTATGATTGGTACGGAGGTGGCAGCAGTTTTCCTGAAGCGCCGAATCCAACCAGTCATGGCCAGAGTTCACCCGATGTGGTTGTACTCAGGTCCAAAGGATGAGACCAGGATCAATGCTGCCGATCTATCAGAAAAAGAGTTGCTTGATGAAGTTCGTCGTCTTACTTCCTTCAACCAGGAAGATTCGATTCCGCTGATCTCTTCCTATGCTCCCCTTGACGTTGATCATCCACCATCAGGGGTATTTTCCTTTTTTTTCACATCTCTTATTGTAGCTCCTTGCTTAGCCGACATGATTACCTTTGTTCTTACTTGTCATTTTTCTTTGCCAAATCCCTATGGCTTCTGAAAATACACGTGATTCACCGGATGATACTTCTGAGGGGAAAGGCTCCTCAATCCCCGTAGTTTTTCACACCATCGATCAAACAGGTTCAGAGGATGAATATAATGGTCCAATGAATCTTGAAGTTGCCCGTGCTGATCTTCCCTCCTCAGCCGATAACACTTGTATCGCAGATGAATCAGTGCGTAACGTCGACACTGATCGTGATACTTTTGTTGTTGCAGCTGCGGATGGGGTCAGAGCTTCTCCTGCGAAGAGATCAACCGGCGGCTTTGCCGATGAAGATGATCTCTTCGACATGTAAGTAGTTCCTTCCTGAAAGCTATACTGTGCCTTTTTTACCTTTCATACTCCTGTTGTAATCACAGTCGAATGTTTACTTTTGCAGTGACGAGGGCTTTATCGAGCCTCCCCCTAAAAAGGCCAAGTCTGATGCCGTTTCGCCGGTCGTGGTGGCTTCCGAAGCTTCGGCTCCTAAGGCCGCCCCCATGGCTCAAGCATCGACTGCGTCTTCCCTCTCCAAAGGGAAGGATATTTCTCCAACTACTGCTACTGCGGCTCCTTTTTCTGTAAGTCCTCTTCTGATCTTAATACAAATTTCTTGGAGCCTTCCTTGTTTAATTGTTTTTCTTTCTTTCTTAAGGACTTGCGTGGCGTTATCTCTTCTCTGGAGATTTTCGCCTCCCAATTCACTTCTCTAGAGGCTGACAAAGTTCGGCTGCAAAGAGAAGTCGAATCTTCCTCCTCCAAACTTGGATGGCGCGAGTCAAGATAGCTGCCGCGGCTCACCAAGAGATTGATTCTCCGAAGAAGGAGCCGGCCGGACCGAAAGGGAAGGCTGAAGGAGGAAGAGGCATCCGAGCTGGTGGCTGAGGCTCGAGCAGCCGAAAAGGATGAAGTCCTTCGTCAGTTTTCTTTGGCCTTGCTTGGTAATCTCTAACATACTTTTGTCGGGAGACGTTCTTATGGATTTAAACTTTTTGTCAATGACCGAATTTTTTCCTTCCTCTCTATTGCAGAGGCGAGCAAACATTCCTGTCGATGCCACTGGAAAGAGTTCCAAATAACTCCCCAGCGAACGCTGTGTCAGCGATTCTCGCTTCTCACCAGCTTACACAAGAGCTTCTCGTGAAGGGGAAGGGTGCTCTGGCGCGGATACACTCGATGATCTTCCCCAAGATCAAGCAAGAAAAGACCCTGGGACAGCTGATCGATACCTTCGCGGTTGACACCAAGGAGGTCATCGAGGTATTCAAGCGTACATCACGCACTTTTGGTGCTTGTCCTTGCCTTCCAGCTTATGATGGGTTACGGCTTTAAGGGTGACATCGAGGAAATGACCAAGGGGCTTCCAAAAGGGCAAGACGGGCAGCCTGTTGATTTGAGCACCTTTAAGGCGTCTGCTCTTACTTGTGCCCGTCAGCTCCTTGAACTAGTTTCATCAAAGAAATCGTCGACTGGCCCTAGCTCATCGACTCAAACTCAGCTTCCTTGATTCTTGTAACAAACTTGTGCCTTGAGCTGATGCAAAACATTGCTCTGCCGTCAAACTCATGCTTTGTAATAAACTCCGTGCTAGCATTGTTGTAGGCACACTTTTGCTATGATATTACTTTCTTGCACTTCTCCCGATGGGAGTTATTTTGGACGTTGGGCTGTACCATATCCATCACTTCTTTATAACCAGTGCTTTCTGCAGGTTTTCCCAGTACCCTCGTTTGCAGACGACTCGTCGGGTGCGCTTCCTGAAAGCGATCGAATCCAGCGCATGAAAGACCGGATGACACAGATGGAGAAGGATTTACGCAGCACTTATGCCTTAGCTGCCATCATCAATAAAAAGAGCGAGATTGCAGCCGACGTGGAGCGGTACATTCTTGGCGAGCTGTATAAGGCTACCGAAAGTTTAAACTGTAAGTTTCTTGATCCCTTCGCCTGCTTGCTAGCAACTTCTAGTCTGAGTCTTTTACTAATTCTTTTGGCAGTCATAGCGTTGAACCCTGCGGAAGAGAACAAGCGGATACACGAGCGGGTGCATGCTTTGACTCAGCTTTCCTCATCCGAAGAAAATTTCTGGCGTGAACACTCGAAGGCCTCGGCTGTCGTCAAATTCCAGGATCGAGTGCAACAGGTCCACCAGTTCTTCGACAAGTGCTACAAGGCCATGAGGGTAGTTTGGAAAACAATGTTTCCTCTGAATGCAGTTCCCCTACCCTTTTGACTTTGATGTCTGAATTTGGAAGTGCCAAAAAGGTTCGGGAACTAGTAAGATCTCAAGTCTTTGCAGGGGCCAAATGCACGCTTGCCCTTGTGCTTGCTTGTTATCCTTCAGCTTGCTTGCTGTCTATTGCCAACGCAACTGGTGATTTTGAGGAGCTGTACCCGAAGGTTTTAGCTCCTGCTAGTGTAATTGTCGACAGGCTTGAGGAGATGTCAACGGTACCTGAGGAAAAGGAAACTCCGCAAGGGTGATATAAAGGTGTAAAGTTACTTTTGTAAATTGTATTGGCTAATTCATCCGAGTGTTCGGATTTTTTTGTGCCAAAAGCTTCTTATCCGGTTGGTACATGAATGTGTACTTTTACCATGCCGTTGGCAAATATTTAAAGGGGCGAAGCTTAATTGCCCGTTGGATGTATGAGTACTAGTTGGTTAGCAAATCATTATGAGTGATCAGCTCGTGTTGTAGGTTTTGCTAAACCTGTTGTATGTGCAACTTTGCTTTCAACCGTTTGTAAATTTCGACAGTCATTCCCGAATTTTACGGGTGTAATGATTCTGCCGATGAGCCCGTTGCTTTCTGATATTTCCATAAGTGAAATATCGAGCGTGGGTTGTGTGCAAGTTTTTCCAGACTCTTGCTTTGTACGGCACTCGTAGAAGCATCTGAAGCGGAGGGAAGGTGACGTCGGTTTAGCACTCGTAGAGGCTTTTTGGAGCACGATCTTCATGCCTGTACTATGTTTGCATAGTGATGGGGCTTATAAGTTTGTAGTTACTGCAATGCTTTAACAAGAATCGAAGCTTTAAGTTCTTATTAATAAGGTAAGCACAATGCTAGAGGGCGAAAAGAGGAAGGCCATGTTTATAATGAAGGAAAAAAGAAAATAAAAGCTGATAAACTGCTTAGTCAAGGAAGGGGTTCTTCTCTTCTTCTGGCTTCTTCACCGCATTAGTAGTTGCCGCAGCGTTGCTGGTTTCATCAAGGGTTTGAGCGGTGGTTGCCATTGTCTTGCTATCTACTAGGCCTTCTGTGCCGTCAACTGCCGAGCCTTTTGCTGCCGAAGCTTCTGCTGCCGATGCTTTAAGGGAAAGAGCGGCTGGTTTCTTCTTGGTTCCCCTGCCATCTTTTTCTTCCTTGATCTCTCGTAAGGACAGCTTGGGCGGAGGGCCGACGATTTCTCGCTGTGGCCCAAACTTTGCAGCAATCCTCTGAAAGTCGCGATCACAATTGTCCGAGCGTGAAAAACTTCCATAGACTGTGATGTTTGTCCCATTGTTCCCGGGCATTTTCAGCTTGAGGTATGCATAATGCGGCACAGCCATGAACTTGGCATAGGCTGGTCTCCCGAGTATAGCGTGATAGTGTGATTCCCAGTTCACCACTTCAAACTCGATTTTCTCCTTCCTGAAATTATCGGCTCTACCGAAGATAACATTCAGGTAGACTTTGCCAAGAGAGTGGCCCGGTGCGGTTGGAAGGATCCCGTGGAAGCAGGTGTCTCGTTTCTTCCGGCATGCTCATGGTGATCCCCATACTCCTGATTGTGTCGACGAATATCGGGTTTAGCCGCTTCCGCCATCCATAAATACTTTGCTCATCTTGAACCCCCCAATTTGTGCTTCGACTACCGGGCAGCGTGTCCTGGTTTTGGTATGGTCATCGGGTGATCTGCTCGGGCCGAACGTAATGCTGCGGGAAGACCAGTCGACGTACTCGGGGATGTTTGCCATGATGCTTTCTGCCAAATTGATCTCTCGTGTGAGCTTCTTCATCTCTCTTTTTGAAACACCTGTCCTGTGGATCATGCTCATCTGCCCACGTGGTGGTGGGAATGCCTCGTTGGGTTGAGCCTGCTGGACTTGATGCTGCGGTGGAGGTGGGGGTGGTGGTGGTAGCTGCTGGCTGGCTCTGACTGCTGGATGAGTTTGTGCATGTCAAGGAACTGCCGACAGTCCCTGAGCAGGTGACTCGACTTCGTTTTGCCGTCTTTGGAATCGACATACGAATGCAGGTAACAAGGGGCGTTGACCTGTTCGGCGTAGGGTAGTTCGGGAGTCCTCTGCTGTCGTGGTTTATAATTACCATGGTTCCCAGAGTTGTTCCGGTTATATTCGTGCCTGTCGTCTCGATCGTCTTGCCGATCGACATACCCTGCTGCTACCAGATTGTTATCATCGTAGTTGCGGTTTTTCCTCCTCTTATGACGATCCCTTCGGCCACCCGAGTCGTGCTTCGGCTGGTCATCGTCTTCATCATCACTACGCTGCCGTGGCCTTCGTACGTTGTCTTCACCATCAGCCCAGCTGTTGGCAATTTCCATTAACTTGGTTATGGTTTTTGGCTTTTTGCGCCCGAGTTCTTCTATGTAACTTTCCCGGCTGGACGCCGTCGGCTGAAGGCGTCGATTTCTCTGTCGACGAGATACATCTTCGGCAGCATTCAAGAGCTTTGTGAATCTCCCGATGTACGAACGCATCGACTCCTTCGCTTCGCCGACAATTTCGTAGCTCTTCGATCCCGACGGGCCTCTTGTATGTTGCTTGGAAGTTGGCGACGAAGGCATCTACTAGGTCGTCCCATGATTTGACGAACCTTTCGGCAGCCCCGTAGCCGGGCCCGTCTTGAATCCTTCAAGTAAAGCTGTAAGCATTGCATTGCCGCTATCTGGTTTCCTTTGTGCAAGATCCACTGTCTGCGAGGTAGTCATCTATCCAAGATCTTGGTTCTTGCTGCCCATCGTACTTGGCAGCGTCGGTAGGGGTAGGCTTAAACTTTTTGGGCGGCATTGCTTCGCGTATCTTGTAACTTAGACAATCGGCCCCCTGAGCTCGCCGTCGTACTCCTGGTCTTCATCCAAAGAATCGCTGTCATCGTCTTTCCTAGTGGCGCGTCGTCGCCTTGCTTTGTCGATCCTGCTCTGGGTGATCTCGTCTCGAGCATCTCTCGCATGATGTTTGGACCCACTGCCTTGGACCATAGTCCTTTCCTTTTGCGGGACTAGGTTGTTTCCTAATATCGCGAGGCTTTCCAGGGCGCCTCGATGGGCTTGAGCCATGGATCCTTCGGGGCGCTGGTTGATGAGGTAGGCGGCGAGGTTGGCCGTTGCTCCTGCAACGGTTTTTGGCCGTGGCATGCCCGCGGTATCCGTAGTCATAAAGGATTTAGTCAGATTCGATGTTATCTCTCTGGCGTCATCTTCGAAAGCCTGGACATCCTCGACCGGTGCTTGCCTGCTCCACGAGTGTTTCGGGAGGCACTCCCTTGTGAGCCCCTTCGTTGTTCGCTGGATCGATCCGCTGCGGTTAAGCGTCTCTCGAGGGAGGCTTGCTCTTTCGACAGGTGCTCCCAGTTCTTCTCTAGTATGGAGCGGTAAGCATTGAGCGTTCGAACCGAAGTCCCCGCGGGGAGCGGCGTATTATTGAGTACTGCTGCCCTTGCTGCTGCCCACTCCTCATCCGCGATGGTGTAATCGCTGTCCGCGGTTCCTGGCGCTGTTCTCAAAACTCGCCCTTCTACTGGAACGAGGGGTATGATCCTCGTCCCCTCTGCGCCTTGTGTTTCCCGTGTTATTGGCGACATAAACCTGATGGTGTGCCGGTCTTCGGGTGGTTCCCTGGACGGTGCTGTCGATACTGTCCTCTCCCGACGAATATTGGGCGTTGTAGATGAACGGCGTGTCACTCGAACCCAGCCCGTGCCTGGTGTCGCAGTTCAGGCAGTACTACGAAGTTAACTCCGAAGACGTGGGATCGTCAGACCCTACCGACATGGAGGATACCGAGCGAGGGGTCGAGGACGTTGGTGAACACGTCGATTCTGTCAGACCAGCCGACAGATCAAGCGAAGATGATGCGCTTGAACTCGTCGATCCGGAAGCGGGGGATTCCAGCAGCCGAAGGATTCCTTCTGCGTTGACGTTGTAATGGACGCTGCCGAAGGTCATCTCCATGTTCCCTTGTAGATCCGAAAAGTTTGAACGGGAGGAGTCGCTGTGTGGAGTAAACTCGTAGGAGCCGAATCGAATCGGGCTTCCTAGGATGGGCGACGATGGTGTCGACGAGGTTGCTGATGAAGATGCTGGCGAAGTTCTTTGGCGAAGTTGCCGGCGAGTTTGCCGATGAGGCTGCCGATGTCATGATCGGATCCGCCGATGCCCTGCCTTGTGCCAACGGGGTTCCCACGAGACGGCGCCAATTGTCGAGGGTGCTCCTCGGCAATGCCCTCCGATAGGGGCTTAGGGTTGACGGAATCCACGCAAGCTGACACGCGACATCGGTACACAGACAAGCGGGGAGAGCGATTTACCCAGGTTCGGGGCCCTCGATGAGGTAAAACCCTTACGTCCTGCCTGTCTGTTCTTTGATTATGATGAAAACAGGTTACAATGGGGTGCCGAATAGTTCGGCTGTGATCTCGCAGAGATGCTAGTTGCTAAGGTAACCTAGTTCTAAGCTTCTGGCGGCTATTGTCGCTAAGGTTGATTGTGTCCCTCGGCAGCCCCTCTCCTGGCCTTTATATAGGAGGCCAGGTCTCAAGGAGTCCTAGCAGGGACGACTAGGTTCTACGATAGTTTAGATCCAATCTTTCCTTGTTTGTTCGCTTCCTTGTCTTGCCCGTTAAGGAATCTTCGATGCACCGAGCCTAGTGGCCCATCTCGCCTCCAGGGTATCTTCATGGGCCTCCAACTTGTCAATACCGAGATAGGGCAATACTGGTTACCCGAAGGGTAATGCCCACGTCACGCGCTGTACGTGCTCGTTCCGCCCGCGCGAGTATGCACACTGTACCTACTCCTCCCGTCCGCGCGCTCTCCTCTCGTCTAGCGAAATAGCTGCAGCTAACATCGAAGTACAAAGCTGCTAGCTAGCTCACATGTCCTCGTTCGTTTTTTTTAAATCAAAACACAGGTGCCAATTACAAAACTATAAGTGCGAGTACAATCAGTAAAATACTCGAGTACAGTTGTGTATAATATGTAGGTACAACTACATATACAACACACGGGCGAGTACAAGTACACTCGCGTACATGAGCGAGATACGATCGTGCACACGGCGAGGTACAGATCACACACAACACACGAGTACGGTTGAACACACAGGCGAGTACGAGTACGATCACGCACAAGAGCGAGTGCAGTTGTGCACACGAGCAGGTACGATCACGCACAACACACGAGTACGGTTGAACACACGAGCGAGTACAAGTACGATCACGCGAGACGAGCGAGTACAAACGCGCATACGAGCGAGATCGTGAACACGAGCAAGTACATGTACGAAGTACGGTGGCGCACACGAGCGGGTACGAGTCACGCGTAAGTGCGAGTACGAGTCCCGCACACGGCGAGTAAAGGGAAAAACTGCACCAAACACACTAAAAACAGAAGTACTTATCAGTTGAAACACGAGTACAGTTAGGTACACACCACAGATACAATCATACTACTATTGGAAGTACGAAAAAAAAGTATCTCCAAACCTATCAACATGGGATCTAGTTTCGAAGATCTCGACGCGAGGATCTCAAAAGTGAAAACGGTTCGCAATTTGGACTTACGGTTCTCAAGATATTTCATTTTGAAAAAACGAATCTAGAAGAAAAAGGGAAAAACTGACACAACCCAGTCTTCTCTCTCCTCCCCCATCCCCACCTTGCTTCCCCTTACGACACGTGGCGAGCAGGGAGACCACTTCCCAGGGATTTTCTGGCACCACAACGCATCACTTGTCGCGTGCGGAGCGAGTTGCCTTCCCTTCGCGATGGTTGGCCTTTTTCTAGAGTTTTCCACGTATTTGACATGGAATTCCTTCGCTCCTTTGGCAAATCGATTCGTTTCGCAGGCCTGGTCGCGTTCGTAGACATGCACGCATGCATCGTACGAGGATGGGCCAAGCTCCACAGCCCATAAGCTAATCTATATGGAAAAGTACCCTACAAACACAATGGAGGCTGCCGCTTGGATCCTAAACGTCACGCCGATGCAAGAGATTGACGCGGATAATCACGATAGTCCCACCTCGCCTTAAGTGAAATTGGGTTCGACCGATTTATATAGTTTCGCAAGTCGGCGATTGTCGAGCTGAGTCAAGAAGCCAAAGAGCGACAACGTTGTTCCCCAACTAATTAAACGAAAGGAACCTTGGCATATATATACATGCAAGGGAGATAGTCGTCCGGGGCGGGACGACGGAGCGAACTCGGCCGTCGGAAGCGCACCGCTTGGCTGAGAGCCGAGGGAAATTGGCAGCCACGGGGCACCCAATAGGTGGAGAGAGGCTGTGCCTAAGAGGCGGCCGGGCTAGGTGGGACGACGGAGCGAAGCTCGATGTTGCCGTACGGCGCCACAGGATGACTTGCACGAAGAGAAGCTTGTAGCCTCCGGAGCTGCACGGTGGCGACCAAAGGCAGGGCGCTATCACCGGCGGCCAAGACGATGAAGCGGAGCACGGCGCGGCAGCTCACCATGTCCATGAGGAGCGAGATGAATAGTGAGGTGGAGAGAAGCTCGTAAGCGAGAGTGCCGACGCATGGGATAGAGAAAATCTCACAATCGTATTCCGTTCACATGCAAATATCGCCTTGGGCCAGATTAGGCCGGTCCGGCTCGGAGTAGACTACGGTCTTCTTCTTTTTTTTCCATTGTTTTATACAAAATTAAATGGAATAAAACAAAGGGGTTTGAGGAAAAAGAGAAGGATAACAATTTTTTTTTTGCAAAACCTTGTGACAAATTAAAAATGTTTTACAACATATCCAAAATAATATTATTAATTTAGTTTTATCAATTAAGATATGAAAAAGGAAGAGGGATTTATAAAACTCAGTAAAAGAAAATAGGGTCTGAAAATTTAAATATGGATTAGCAAAAACATGTAAAAAAACATGCAATGTAATGATGGGATAATGTCATAACGATGTCAAAATAAAATCACAACAAACCTAATTAGGGTATTAACCAAATTGTTATACCGATATACTTATTAATGATTGTACGAAATAAGAAGCACAAAGTAAATGTATGATACATTCGCACATTATTATTGCACCCAATATCATCTAACCCGGTGCTACCCAGGAGACATATTGTGATATAAAATTAATGTGAGCTGTACAAATGGTTTTTACTAAATTTTAGAACCATTAGAAAAATATCATGTGTGTACTAGCTGTAAATTTGTTTGAATTCATATATTTATAAAATTTAAGAATGAGGCACACCATCATTACCATCTTGCGCTATTACAAGTGGATGCATGGATCGGTTTGAAATCTTATTATGTATGATTATGCAAATATGAGAAAATGTGACCAGCATCACCGACGGAGACAAAGAGAAGTATTAACACTGGTGGTTCTTTTGTAGTGTTTGATTATTTGTTTCTCCCGGTGCAATGCACGGGCACTTTTACTATAATAATAAAGGAAGCAAGATTTCTCCCCTATTTTTCGTCCGTTTTACAATTGCTCTATTTTTTTCAAACTAAATTACAGTCCATGGCACCGTTTAGTCGAGAATTTGTTTGTTCCGAACTGTCCTCGCGTCGTCCAGATACATCTCCATTCGTTCTTGGGCTGATGCATGCTGAGCCACGAGCCACGTTTCACTAAGGAAGCTTGTTTACGGACCGAAAGCTTTGTAGATGATTCAACGGAAAATAAAGTAAATGGTTGGACGATATAGTATCATGATTCATTGACGAGGCTATCAATTAGTCCCACGTCGGTCAATTATGCTTGAGTCCCACCGGCTTAAATACATAAGATTCCTAGAAATCAACAAGCAAGCTTGGAAAACAACAAGGAGCAGCCCAGGCCTCCTTATATCATGTAGGGTTGAGAGAGAATTTAAAGTGCACGGATTAGAAACAAAAAGTTACGCCCTGAGAAAAGTTGCGAGAGGGTTGGAAAGACTAATTTGGGCAAAGCTCATAGTCATGAATCGATTGGTATAGGAACAAAAATTTGATTGTGCCAAATTTCTTCATCCAAAAGTTTTAAAATCCGCCGCATCGCGCGAGCACATGTCCTAGTAAGTTATGAAGCGTAGAGCTTTGTATAGATACATTCCTCTGGATGCTTTTTGGTACATACATATTTAAACAAACACTATATTTAAAATAAAATACAGAAAAATAGTTGTTGGAGTAACTACTATTTCCTAGTATATGATGTTTATTTTTTTCCACGAGGTCTCAAAAATTGGATTCCTTACAAAAAAGTGTTCACCAGAGATCACTGCCAAGAACCGAGTAAGAGCAAGTCTGCAAAATAGCACAAATCATCAATAGTACTTTCAGTAATATAAATCACAATATTATTGATAATGCTCGATAGCATACAATCATTCTTACCTTTGGACTGCACTCCGATATATGACCAGTTGAAGCGAATGGATTGCTTGTTTCACTAATTAAATGCATGTGTTCGAATGAGGGAGGCCAAAGAGCCTGATTGTAATCAGAAATAAAGATGGGCGAGCATGTAAACTGAAAAATCCCTGGCTTTCATGCCAAACTGAATACATGAATATGAAGACGCAAGGAGGGAGTACTCACACAAATTTATGAATAATAATCTGCCATCGAGGAACAAACATGCATAATATCACCTGTGCCCTATGCTCTCGTACGTCTTTGTTACAAATATTTTCTCTCGTTAATTAAGACGACGTCATAACTTTGTAGAGGCTGGGGGATTCAACATCCTTTAAAAAAATGTCATGATATAGATAATATTAAGATTAAGGTAGGCATACCGACCTTATGTTATAGTCAGTGTGTATACTCTAGTTTCATACTGTGAGGCTAATACTCTAAATGCAATGCTATAACCATAAATCAGAGAGGCTATGTCAGGCCATGGATCGGCCGTGACTGGGGGAGGAGAGCGAGCAAGGAGGAAGAAGGGCTAGCGAGGCCCAGACGCCGCCGTGAGCTTGCGAAGGAAGAAATATACAGTGAAATATAAATGATATTATTGCTTGGTTTCCACCCATCCACCCCTACCTGTCTCTTATAGCCACGAGACGAGGCCCAAGCCAGTTCATTACAAGAGATAAGGTTTAATTAAAGACAACAAGCTTAAGCTAATGACTAAGGAACGTGGCCCTCGTCGGGCCGTTGGATGTGCTCGCAATGGTCGAGGCCCACGTGAGCCCCCCTTTGAGACAAGACTTCAAGGCTTGAATTACGGAAATGCCCTCTGCATGAACGAGACATCCTCCCGAGGTGGCTTCGTTGTTGTCATGTTTTCCCGAGTGTACTAACCATTGTGAGTGCTGGTACCTCATAATCGCCATCCGGAGAAGGACCTGGAACAATTCGTCTCTCCAAGACATCCAGTGGGGATAGTTTAACCTTGCCATCTGGAGTAACCAAAGGAAGTTTGTCATGAGGGACTGCCTTGTTTCCCAGATGCTTCTTTAGCTGACTGACGTGGAAAACATCGTGGATCTTTGCTGTTTCTGGAAGTAGTAACTGATAGGAACCTTTGCCTACAATTTTCAACACGCGAAAGGGGCCATACCACTTGGAGGATAACTTGATTGGGTTTCCTCTGCCCAGAGCGTTCTCTCTGAAGGGTTGCACCTTCAGGTAGACAAATTCACCCACTGTGAAGGATCGTTCTGTTCGATTTGCATCAGCATATTTTTTCATCCGTTGTTGTGCCTTTGCCAGATTCTTGTGTAACAGAGAGAGCATGGTTTCTTTTTCAGTTTCCAACGTAGAGGTGTCCTCAGTAGTGGAGAGAGGCAATGGAATCTGTTGGAGTAGTGGAGGAGGATATTCATACAATGCCTGGAACGGTGTCATCTGGATGGATGTATGGAAAGAACAGTTATACCACCACTCTGCTGCTGGCAACCATACACTCCATTTCTTAGGTTGATGGAAAACCATGCACCTGAGATATTGCTCTAGGCACTGGTTTACTCGCTCTGTTTGGCCATCTGTTTCAGGATGATGGGCAGTACTGTAATTGAGTTGGATGTTGAAAGCAGAGAAGATTTCCTTCCATAGCTTGCTAGTGAATATTACATCCATGTCACTAGTGATACTGGCTGGTGGACCATGCAACTTGACAATATTTGCCATGAATATGTCAGCAATGGTTTGAACTGTGTAAGGGTGAGAGAGGGAAATGAAGTGTGCATATTTTGTCAATCTGTCCACCACGACTAATATGACATTCTTTCCCTTTGATTTGGGTAAACCCTCAACAAAGTCCATGCTGATGTCTGTCCATTTCTGTTGTGGTGTTGGCAGTGGGTTGAGTAGGCCAGGGTATGGAAGCTTCTCTGTTTTGGATATTTGGCAAATGGGACAGGATGCTATCTGTTCTGTTGTGAACTGGAGTAGTTTTGGCCAGAAGAAAGCTTGCTTAATCTTGTGGTAAGTTACCTTAACTCCAGAATGGCCACCAAATAGGGAGGAGTGGAAGGTGTCAAAGATTTTACTTCTCAGAGTGGTGGAAGAGCCAATATAAATCTTCCCCTTGTACACGAGGATTCCTTCTCGGAGAGTGTAGTTGTTATGGCTGTTAGCATCGATTGCTATCTCTTGTAGTAGCTTAGTGCAGTGGGCATCATTTTCATAAGAAGCAGATACTTCAGTTAACCAAGTGGGTATTGCTGAAGATAGTGGCAAACACTCCAGAGGGAGGGAACAGACAGACAGATAGTCTTCAGTTGTATCTGGTTGGTATTGTCTGGACAGGGCATCTGCCACTGTATTTTCTTTGCCCTTTTTGTACTCTATGCTGTAATTAAACTCCAAGAGTTTCAGCATCAATTTGTGTTGGATACCTTCCAGAAGTCTTTGGCTACTGAGATATTTAAGGGCTTGTTGGTCAGTTCTGATGATCACTTGATTTCCCAAGAAGTAATGCCTCCATTTCTTTAAAGCATGTAAGATTGCTAGAGCTTCCTTCTCATAAATGGACTGTGCACTATTTTTAGGACCCAAACACTGACTGTAGAAGGCAATTGGTTTTCCCTCTTGCATTAACACAGCCCCCACTCCAGTACTACAAGCATCAGTTTCAAGGGTGAAAGGAAGCTTGAAATTTGGGAGGCGTAAGAGAGGAGGGGTGGACATGATGTGCTTTAATTGTGCAAAGGCAGTAGCTTGAGGTACACCCCACTGGAAATTATCTTTTTTCAGTGCCGGAGTAAAGGGTTGGCAAGGCGAAGCATAACCCTGGATAAACCTTACGTAATATCCTGTTAGTCCAAGAAAGCCCCTCAGTTGCTTGGGTGTGGTAGGTGTTTTCCAGTCAACAATGTCCTTGATTTTCGATGGGTCAGTAGCTACCCCTTGACCTGAAATGATGTGTCCCAAATACTCCACTTGTGGCTGTCCAAAACTGCATTTTTCCAGCTTTTCCTTCAGTTGATGTTCCCTGAGAATAGCCAGGACGGTTGCTAGGTGATGTTTGTGTGATTCCTTGTCTTTGCTGTATACTAGGATATCATCAAAGAATACCAATACAAAGTGGCGCAAGTGCTTTGCAAATATGCTGTTCATCAACTCTTGGAATGTAGCTGGGGCATTACTGAGACCAAATGGCATCACCCGGTATTCATAGTGTCCTAAGTGTGTGGAGAAGGCTGTTTTGTGGATGTCTTGCTCCTTCATACGAATTTGGTGGTAGCCAGAACGAAGGTCCAATTTGGAGAATATGACAGCTCCATGTAGTTCATCCAAGAGGTCCTCGATTACTGGGATGGGAAATTTGTTTTTGACAGTCAGGTCATTCAATCCCCTAAAATCCACACATAAACGCCAACTCTTGTCCTTTTTCCTGACTAAAATGACTGGAGAGGAAGATGGACTACTGCTGGGTTGTATTTCCTTGTTATTGAGCATTTGCTTAATGATGAGCTCAATTGTGTTCTTCTGGTTGTGTGACATCCTATAAGGGCGTATATTGGGAGGCTTGGCACCAGGGAGTAAGGGAATTGAGTGATCAGTGCTTCTATGAGGAGGTAATCCTTCTGGTTCTGCGAATACATCCACAAAGGCTTGCAAGATATCCTGGAATTCTGCAGGAGTGGTTGATTTCTCCAGCGCTGTGAGAGTTGTTTCCACCTCCTCCATATTATGCAAGATGTATCCAGTGGCCTCATCCTGCAACAACTTGGAACATTGTGCTGCTGAAATGATCATATCATCGTTAGGGAATGTATGATCAGTAAATGTATAAGCTTGCTCTTCATGAGTCAGAGTGAGAGTTCTCTGGACAAAATCAAATGTAATAGGATTGTGGAGCTTGAACCAGACTCCTAGGATAGCATCTGATCCTCTGAGTTGCAAGATGCGAAAATCTGCTACAAATGTTTTCCCTTGTATCACAAAAGGATAATTGTAAGCCACATGTTCAGATAGCAATTCCCCACCCCCTGCCACTTTGACTCTTCTGGTAGGAGCAGCTGTCATTGTGACATTATGGTCCATGGCAAACTGCGCGATCAAGGAAGGTATTAGTGCTGCTCTGTGTCGGCTAGGGCCACCGAGGTACTCCGGACAGGTGTATGAGTAGAGATATGGATGCTTCGGTGGTGTCTCCGGTATATGCAGTTGCTGAAATATGCATGATATTGTCCATGTCTTGTTGTACCCCTGCTGCATTTGGTTGAGGAACAAGCTGGCGGTTGTGGTGCTTGCTTGGGCTAGGATAGGTTGAATCCCTTGATCCGAATCTCTTCAATTAGTGGGCTGGTGAGGGTCATCCTCCTCATCAGAGTGTCCAAGCATCATGACTGCATTGAGAGCACGTTGCATACCTGTGCATCTATGACCAGGGGTGTAATTGTCAGGGCAGTACCAACATTTCCGAGGTACTCGTGGACGACCATTGTAGTTGCGGTTAATGTTGTCTCTCGGGAAGGACATTTCTTGCTCGCTGGTTTGGAGGAGCCGGGATTAAGGGCATGGCACGCCTGACCGCTAAGGTATTAGAATTGGAGGCCTTTTCTTGTTGCCTGAGCTAACCAATAAGCAGACAGTAACTCCTCAGGTCTGTGGCAAAGGACAGCATGTTTGATGTGTTCTTTGAGGCCACTGATGAAACGATCAACGAAGAAATCCTGTGGCAAGTAAGTTCTGCCCCTTTTCATGACTTGCATCCAAGATTCATATTCATTGATATAGCTGTCCACCGTGGTGTGCTGTTTGAGAGCTTGCAGCTGTTCCATTGGATCAATGGTAACTGTATCAGGGAACCGTTCTATGAGCACCTTGCATAACTCTGCCCAAGATATTTCATGCAAGTCCAGACCAGAGCTGCTGAGCCAGATTTTTGCTTGACCACGAATGTGTGCAATACCCCATTTGACTCGCATTGTCCCAGATATACCAATCAATTTGAAGATATCTTCCGCTTCGAGTATCCAAGCTCGTGGATTGTCACCACTGAAAAGGGGTAACTCCACATGAGGAGTCCGTAACTGTGGCTCCTGGTAGGTGGTGTTGTGAGTGACTTGTAGGTGCGGGGGTTCGTCTGTAGGGGTTTGCCATGGTGGTGCTCTGGAGTAAGTGTGAGGTGATGGCATCACCACATTGCGTGGTTGAGTGTAGGTGTTGGTAGCACACGGAGAGCGTCTGTTGGTTTGTGCCTGGTGTTGTGGGTCAGTTTGTGGTGGAGGAAAGGTTGTGTCTTGGTGGTAGTATTGGAGGTCAGGTGGTAGGATTCGTGTGCTGAATGATTTGGTGGCTGGAGGATGAAGCCTTCTCTGTATTTGATGTTGAATCAGGATTTGGCACCATAGGAGCTTTTTGTCGAGCATCTTGGTCGACTGGTGGAACGGGGAGTTGCTCTGGAGCGAAGCCGACCAAGATTTGGCGGAAAGGAGCGGTTTTGCGAAGAATTTGGGGTGGGTGTGGGTGTGTCGACCTCCGGGATGGGTGAAAGGATGGAACTTGGGCGTGGTGGAGGTGTGATAAACTCTCGCCATTACCTCGGTGTTGGGAAGGAGCGACTTGCGTACCTTGCTCGGGTGTGAGACGGTTGATGTTCGTTTGCATCTGCGACATCATCGTGGTGAGCATCTGCATCTGGTTGTGCATCGCGTCGAGAGAAGCTGCTGTCTCCACTTGATGTTTCTGCAGACGGCGACCCACCGAGCGCGCGTCGCGGTCGGCACGCTGCTGTGCTCGGATCGTGGCGAGCTCCGCATCCGTGGATGAAGCCGAGTGGGCAACCGATGAAGGGCGACCATGCTCGCGAGACAGAGATCGAGATCTGTCCGACGGCATGGAGGTGGCGGCGGCGCGAGGTGTGGGGTTTTTGGGCTGGTTGTTCTAGGGTGGATCTGTGGAGATGAGGGTTTGGGAGGGAGGGAAACGCCCTCGGCTGTAGGTCCGGAGACCGTCGGCTACTGATACCACTTGTCAGGCCATGGATCGGCCGTGACTGGGGGAGGAGAGCGAGCAAGGAGGAAGAAGGGCTAGCGAGGCCCAGACGCCGCCGTGAGCTTGCGAAGGAAGAAATATACAGTGAAATATAAATGATATTATTGCTTGGTTTCCACCCATCCACCCCTACCTGTCTCTTATAGCCACGAGACAGGCCCAAGCAGTTCATTACAAGAGATAAGGTTTAATTAAAGACAACAAGCTTAAGCTAATGACTAAGGAACGTGGCCCTCGTCAGGCCGTTGGATGTGCTCACAATGGTCAGGCCTGACAGGCTACCAGCCGGCAAGCAATCAGTCATGCCAGCATCATATGCTAAATCAACGATGGTGATATGCAAAATCAATCTCTGGTTGACCAAGGAACCTACGCTACAGTTTCATCTTCCAACGTTGTCCAGTTGCTAAATGAAGTGGATCAGTCGGTCTGATTTGATTGGAAAAATAACTGGCCATCACATACCAAAGATCATTCATACTGGTTCAGAAACTTGAGGGACTTGGACAGAGGGCATCATACACACGTTGCATCCTTCGGCGATCTACGCATCCGTACGGATGATATGCAAAATCAATCTCTGGTTAACCAAGGAACCTACGCTACAGTTTCATCTTCCAAAGTTGTCCAGTTGCTAAATGCAGTGGATCAGTCGGTCTGATTTGATTGGAAAAATAACTGGCCATCACATACCAAAGATCATTCATACTGGTTCAGAAACTTGAGGTGATGTAGCCCCGCTCACCGACGACACTCCATCAAGACCAACTAGTCCCCCAAGTGGACCAATGACACGAGCCCGAGCCAAGGCTCTACATGATGAGGTGAACTCGCTCCTCACTACCCTTGATCTTGGTACCCCTTTGGATGGATTGCTACCTCATGCTCGACGTGCTATGTGTCATTAGGTACAAGCCGCATCAAGACCTCGGAGAGGAGGAGGCGCCAAGGCCAAGGGAGGGAGAGAAGGAGGCGGGAGAGAAGCAGCTGGACAGGAAGGTGATCATGGAGCCGAAGCCGACGTCGCTCGAAGCGCTCCAAGGAAGAGACGGACGCTGGCCGGTCCAGGACCCGGTCGGACCGGACCTACAACCGGGCTCCCCGGTCATAGGCCCGGTCGGCCGGTCGGCAACAGGGCCAGCCCCCTCGTACCGGACGACGACCGGAAACCTCGCAGGAATCCGGTTTCCGACCGGTCGACCGGACCCATGACCGGCCCGCCGGTCACAGGCCCGATCAGACCGGACCCTTGACCGGACAGCCCGGTCCCGGGCCCGGTCCGACCGGATCCCAAACCGGACTGACGAGAGTGCCCCACCAAACTGCCTTAACTTATCCTTTTGCGTACCTGTTCGCCCTTGCTTGGTCGGGTGTGCCTATATAAGTAGCTGGAACCCCTCATTAGCTCTTTAGACTTGTTTTGAACTCAAACCCTAACTTTGAGCTTAGTCTCCCTTGGGTATCATCCCTCTGTAATCAAGGCACCTTGGTTGTTGACTTAGATCTTGTTGAAGGAGATTCTAGTACTTGCTACTCTCTCTCCTTCCCCAAGCTCTTCCTCTCCAATCCCAATCTCTCTCCGGGGAATTCTACCGCGTGTCTCTTCCACGGAGATTCTATTGGCGTGGTCCATCGAGCCACGGAGGTAAGCATCGGGTGTATCGGGTTGGTGTGCGTGCGTGAGTCTCGGGGTCCTCGTGTTCATCGCCGTGTTCTTCGTGTTCCTTTGGTTTCGACGTCAATCCGCAAGATCGGGCCACACACGGGGTCTTAGACCTCATCATATGGTATCAGCAGCCTTTGGTTTCCGCGGATTTGACCCTCCACCCACCCGATTTCGTCCCTAGAAAATTTTCCAAAAAATCCCCAAAAATAGCCCCAAATTGCCTCTTGACCGATCTGTGATTTGGTTGCGTTTTGAGTGGTTTTGGTCCGTGGATTTGGAGTTGTTGTGCTTGATCTACTATTTCCCCAACTTTGAGCCCCCAATTCCATCGTTTCCCTTCGATTTGGTCGATTTGGCTTGGTTTTCGTGAAGAACAGGAGAGAGAAAGCTCATCCCGCGAAATCCGGTTGAGCAGCCGGTCAACCGGGCCCACGACCGGCCGAGCCGGCCCGAGCACCCGGTCAGCCGGGCGACACACCGGGCAAGCCGGTCCAGGAGCCGGTCCCGACCGGGCCTCCGGCCGGGCGACGCAACGCCTCCTTCGACCTCGACATCCGGCGATCTCCACCACCACCACCACCACCACCACCATCGCGGGTATAACTTGCGGTCTGTCACCTTGTAACCCCTCTTCCTTTTGCGATCTATCCCATTGAGCATTGCTTGTCTAGTGTTGCGAGACATTGCACGTGACCCCGCATTGTGAGGTGTGTGTGTAGCGTTGAGTAAGGCACCCAAGCAAACACTCGTGTGGCAAGATAGCAAAAGCGAGGCTAACGCTAACATAGTGCGTCAAAAAGCCCCAAAACACAAAAAGAGTGCGAGTAGCACCATACATCCATACATCCATACGCCCATACATACAAAGTGTCCAAGTGCCACCAAAGATACAAACGAGTGCAAGTGCCACCATATACAAAAGAGAAAAAGCTTTTAAGCAAGAGAGATACGAGAAGAGAGGTCACGTGTGAATCTAGTTGTCTCTTCCTTGGCAACCAAAGCTTTGACTCTCCTTGTGTTAGTGTGACACCGAGCATCCGCACATACAATTTTCCGCTCACTTTTGGTTGCACTAACCCCGCTTATCTCGTGTGTGTGTTCCACACCCTTTTTCCGTGTTTATAGTGATCTTCGCATCAACTTTTGGATTTTCGGATTTCCACCACTCTTAACAACATACTCGATTTTGGATTTGTCTTTTGGCTTTCCACAACACTCGCCTAACACCATATTTGCTAATTTTTGCGTGTGGTTTTGCGTGTGTCCCCGATACACTTGATCTTGCTTTCGGCTTGGTGGATTGCCTCAATACTATCTTACCTTGGTAAGAGTGCGAGGTAGTCTCCTTCCACTAACATACACAACCTAGTGCTTGTCTTTGCATCATGGATAGGAGCGGAGATGATGCAAGGGAGGGAGAAGTCCTACGCAACACCGAGAGGTTGGCTACTCAACACAACCTATGGACACAACGCCAAGAGTTCAAGGAGCAACTCACCCTCTTCGAGACGCGCATCGATGAGCAATACGATGAAGTGGCACACAACTTCTCCGTTGTGAACCAAGATTTGGCTCTCCTTCGCGAAGCTACGGACAACTTGAATGGTCAAATGGCGGCCAATGATGCGAACATGGAGCGGCGCATGGATAGCCTCGAGCGCGCCATCACCAACTTGGGTCGTCATCGCCGACACCGCTCTACTTCATCGTCCTCAAGTTCATCACAAGATTACTACTCTCATGGTCATCGTTCGTCCTCAAGCTCCTCCTCAAGGCATGAAGACCATCATCGACCGCATCGCTCACATGCTCGTCATGATGACTCTCGCTCCAACTCTAGGCGAGGAGAAATACATCGCCATGCTCGTCCTCATGAACGTCCTCCACAAGATCGTCCTCAACCGGATGGCCATGCCCACCATGGGCGTGACGGCCACCCACATGACAACGTCTCCCACAACATGGAGCCACATGGTGAAGCTCAAGGCCATGAACATCAAGACCAACCGAGGCGTGATCTTCGCAATCATCCTCGCCATGACCAACGTGGAAGAGGAGAACCACCACATGAGCAAGATGAGAGGGCCATCTTTGGGCGTCGCCAACCACCTCGTCAAGATCTTCAACAACCTCGTCAAGATCTTCAACCACATCCTCACCGTGACCCAAGTGAAGCAAGTGTGCAACTCCAACACCAACCCAATGCTATGGTTGGCCGTCGAAGACCTCCTATTCCTCCTCAAGCCGCAAGAGATGAAGGTGCCCCTCCTAGGCGAAGAAACTTGGAGGATGAAGAGAACATGTTTGGAAGACTCAAGTTCACCATGCCAAAGTTCAAGGGTGAAGAAGATGCCGAGGCCTACCTCTCATGGGCACTCAAGGTGGACAAGATATTCCGCATCCACAACTACTCCGGTGCCAAGAAGGTGGCTATGGCGTCGCTTGAGTTCGAGGACTACGCAAATACTTGGTGGGAGCAAGTCCTCACTCTTCGAGAAGAAAAGGGTGAACCTCCAATTGCCACTTGGGAAGACATGAAGAAAGAGATGCATGCTCGCTTTGTGCCCACGCACTACATGACCGACCTCTTCAACAAGCTCCAAAAGTTGAAGCAAGGTACAAAGACCGTCGAGGAGTTCTACAAGGAGATGGAGCTCACTATGATGAGACCAAACATCCAAGAGTCCGATGACCAAACCATTGCTCGCTTCTTCAATGGCCTCAACTATCCCATCAAGCGAATTGTGGAGTTCCAACCTTACTCCAACATGGTTGAATTGGTCCATCAAGCAACGAAGGCCGAGCGCCAAGTGATTGAGGACATCAAGTACTCCAAGGCCAAGACCTACTTCACCTCCAAGCTCGCTACATCGACTCCTTCTACTACATCAACTCCTCATGCTACAAGTGCCAAGGCCGACGTGTCCTCAACAACATCCAAGAAGCCGACTATCCAAAGTCGCATGAAGCAAACGGTCTCCTCCACCGCCTCCTCTAAGGCATCCACGGGACCCTCTAGTGTCACTTGCTTCAAGTGTGGCACCCAAGGTCACAAGTCGTTTGAGTGCAAGAACACCAAGGTCATGATCACTATGGAGAATGGTGATATCGAGACGCTTGATGAGGATGAATATGAAGCCCTTGTGCAAGCCGCCGTGGAAAGTGAAGAAGCTTATGAGCAAGAAAGTGGAGAAGATCCTCTCCTATGTGAGCATGACCCAAGTCCCTCACTTGTGGTCACAAGGGTGCTAACTACGCAACCTCATGATGTGGAAGAACAACGGTGCAACATCTTCCAAACCCGTGCCGGAATTGGTGGCAAGTCGATCAAGGTCATCATAGACGGTGGAAGTTGCCATAACCTTGCAAGCACCGAGTTGTGTGAGAAGCTCCACCTCACCCTCCGCAAGCATCCTCACCCTTACCATATCCAATGGTTGAGTGACAAGGGCAACGTCAAGATACAACATACCGTCACCGTCAATTTCAGGATTGGACCTTATGAGGATACTATTGAGTGTGACGTGGTACCCATGACGGTGTGCCACATGTTGCTTGGCCGCCCTTGGCAATATGACAAGAAGGCTATACATGATGGACTCTCCAACACATACACCTTCAAGGTCAACGACAAGAAGTTCGAGTTGCGCCCCATGACTCCTAGTCAAATCATCGCCGACAATGCGAAGGCTCTAGCGAGGGCACAACACCACATCCACCATAGTGAGTTGAGAGGTGAGGGAGCGACCCACCAAATGGAGAGTGAGCGCCACAAGCCATATATGAGTGAGCGAAAGAGTGTCCTCCTAGCCACAAAAAGCGAGTGGAGAGAAGTGCAAGCAAACCCATCCACCATATTGCACTACGTCCTCATTTGCAAGGGACCATCGTCGGAGACTAACGACTTAACCACAATTCCTTCGTCTTTGTTGTCTATTTTGAAGGAGTTCCAAGATGTCTTCCCCGACGAGCTCCCTCATGGACTACCACCGCTTCGAGGCATCGAGCACCGCATCGACCTCATACCCGGCGCTCCGCTTCCAAACCGTGCCGCCTACCGCACCAACCCCGAAGAGACAAAGGAGATCCAACGCCAAATACAAGACCTCCTCGCTAAAGGGTACGTTCACGAAAGCCTTTCCCCTTGTGCGGTTCCCGTGATTCTTGTGCCTAAACCGGATGAGACGCAACGGATGTGTATGGATTGTCGCCCCATCAATGCCATTACCGTCCGTTACCGCCATCCCATTCCGCGTTTAGATGACATGCTTGATGAACTTAGTGGTGCCACCATTTTCTCTAAAATTGATTTGCGTAGTGGCTACCACCAAATCCGCATGGCTATTGGTGATGAATGGAAAACGGCATTCAAGACCAAACTTGGTCTATATGAGTGGCTTGTTATGCCATTTGGTCTATCCAATGCTCCATCAACTTTCATGCGCCTCATGAATCACATCTTGCGTCCTCTCATTGGCAAGAGTGTGGTTGTCTATTTCGATGATATTCTCATTTATAGCAAATGTCTCAAGGACCATGTGCAACATGTGAGAGAAGTCTTGTGCATCTTGCGTAATGAAAAGCTTTATGCTAACCTCCCCAAATGCACCTTTGCTCAAAACAAATTGGTTTTCCTTGGCTTTGTGGTTTCCGCTAATGGGATTGAAGTTGATTCTTCCAAGGTAGAGGCCATCCATAATTGGCCTACTCCTACAAATGTTGGACAAGTCCGAAGCTTCCATGGACTTGCCGGGTTTTACCGCCGCTTTGTGAAAGACTTTAGCACCATCGCTTGCCCTTTGAATGAGCTTACTAAGAAGAATGTTCCGTTTGTTTGGGGCAAGGCCCAACAAAATGCTTTTGATGAGTTGAAGAAACGCCTTACCGAAGCTCCCCTTCTTGTTCTTCCAAATTTTTCCAAAACTTTTGAGATTGAGTGTGATGCAAGTGGGCTTGGTATTGGTGGTGTTCTTATGCAAGAGGGCAAACCCGTGGCATACTATAGTGAGAAGTTAGATGGCGCACGCCTCAACTATCCTATATATGACAAGGAGCTCTACGCTTTGGTTCGTGTTCTTGAAGTTTGGCAACACTATCTTTGGCCAAAAGAGTTCATCATTCACTCCGACCATGAGTCTTTGAAGTACTTGAAAAGCCAACACAATTTGAACAAACGTCATGCAAAATGGGTTGAGTTCATTGAGTCCTTCCCGTATGTCATCAAATACAAGAAGGGCAAGGACAATGTAGTGGCGGATGCTCTTTCCATAAAAACACCCTTTTGTTGACTCGCTTGGATTTTCACGTTTTGGGACTCGAAGAGATCAAAGAACTCTATACTTCCGATTCTTTCTTTGCTCCAGATATTTGAGAAGTGTTCCGTTGACCGAGGATTTGATGACTTCTATTTGCACAAAGGCTACTTGTTCAAAGCCAACAAAATTTGCATTCCCGATTCTTCTCTTCGAAAGTTACTCTTGCAAGAGTCACATGGTGGTGGCCTTATGGGACATTTTGGTCGAGATAAGACACTTGCGATGCTAGCCACCCACTATTATTGGCCGAAGATGAAGAGGGACGTCGAGCGCCTTTGCAACCGTTGCACGACATGCCTTCAAGCTAAGTCTACTTCCAATCCCTATGGTCTTTACACGCCTTTGCCTATACCTCATGCACCATGGACGGACATTAGCATGGATTTTGTTCTAGGATTGCCTCGCACTAAGCATGGACATGATTCTATCTTTGTGGTAGTGGATAGATTCTCTAAGATGGCTCATTTCATACCTTGCCATAAGAGCGATGATGCTTCACACATTGCTTCGTTGTTTTTCAGGGAAATTGCTCGCCTACATGGAGTACCGCGAAGCATTGTGTCAGATCGAGACGTCAAGTTCATGAGTTATCTTTGGAAGTCGCTCATGGCCAAGTTTGGAGTGAAGCTCTTATTCTCATCATCCTCGCACCCGCAAACGGACGGCCAAACGGAAGTGGTCAATCGAAGCCTCTCCACCCTTCTACGCATACTCGTGAAGAAAAACTTGAAGTCATGGGAGGAATGCATTCCACACGCGGAGTTCGCCTACAACCGCGCCAAGCACTCGACTACATCAAGGAGTCCCTTCATGGTCGTCTACGGGTTTGAGCCGCTCACGGCACTCGACATGCTCCCACTCCCACTTCATGAGCGGATCAACATGGACTTCGACAAGCGCACCGCCGCCGTCAAGAAACTTCATGAAGAGACAAGAGCTACCATTCAAGAACATGTGCTTCGTCAAGCTACAAGACTCAACGCCAAGAAGAAGGAACGCATCTTTGAGGAAGGCGACCTCGTTTGGATCCACCTCCGGAAGGAAAAGATTCCCTCATGACCGCAATTCGAAGCTCAAGCCAAGAGGAGATGGTCCCTTCAAGGTCCTCAAACGCATCAACAACAACGCTTACGTCATCGACATCCCCACCTCCAAGTACTTGGTGAGCAACACGTTCAATGTCTCAGACTTGTCACCCTATCATGGAGATGAGGAAGGCCACGAGTCGAGGACGACTCTTTCCCCAAGGGGGAGATGATGTAGCCCCGCTCACCGACGACACTCCATCAAGACCAACTAGTCCCCCAAGTGGACCAATGACACGAGCCCGAGCCAAGGCTCTACATGATGAGGTGAACTCGCTCCTCACTACCCTTGATCTTGGTACCCCTTTGGATGGATTGCTACCTCATGCCGACGTGCTATGTGTCATTAGGTACAAGCCGCATCAAGACCTCGGAGAGGAGGAGGCGCCAAGGCCAAGGGAGGGAGAGAAGGAGGCGGGAGAGAAGCAGCTGGACATGAAGATGATCATGGAGCCGAAGCCGACGTCGCTTGAAGCGCTCCAAGGAAGAGACGGACGCGGCCGGTCCGGGACCCGGTCGGACCGGACCTACAACCGGGCTCCCGGTCATAGGCCCGGTCGGCCGGTCGGAGCCCGGGCCGGCCCCTCGTGCCGGACGACGATCGGAAACCTCGCGAGAATCCGGTTTCCGACCAGGTCGGCCGGACCCATGACCAGGCCCGCCGGCCACAGGCCCGATCGAGACCGGACCCTTGACCGGACAGCCCGGTCCCGAGGCCCGGTGCGGCCGGATCCCAAGCCGGACTGACGAGAGTGCCCCACCAAACCGCCTTAACTTATCCTTTTGCGTACTGCTTGCCCTTGCTGGCTGGGTGTGCCTATATAAGTAGCCGGAACCCCTCATTAGCTCTTTAGACTTGTTTTGAACTCAAACCCTAACTTTGAGCTTAGTCTCCCTTGGGTATCATCCCTCTGTAATCAAGGCACCTTGGTTGTTGACTTAGATCTTGTTGAAGGAGATTCTAGTACTTGCTACTCTCTCTCCTTCCCCAAGCTCTTCCTCTCCAATCCCAATCTCTCTCCGGGGAATTCTACCGCGTGTCTCTTCCACGGAGATTCTATTGGCGTGGTCCATCGAGCCACGGAGGTAAGCATCGGGTGTATCGGGTTGGTGTGCGTGCGTGAGTCTCGGGGTCCTCGTGTTCATCGCCGTGTTCTTCGTGTTCCTCGCGTTTTCCCATCTCCCCTTTGGTTTCGACGTCAATCCGCAAGATCGGGCCACACACGGGGTCCTAGACCTCATCATGAGGGACTTGGACAGAGGGCATCATACACACGTTGCATCCTTCGGCGATCTCTGCATCCGGCCGGATCGTGGAAAATTGGGCTGCTGCCGCAGCGGAGGTGCAGTACTCCGTATCACTTGCATGATGCACCGAGACATGGGAGAGCGCGGTACTCCGTGTAAACAATCTCCATTGGAAACTTTTAGGGTGGATTGGTAGGTGGGATATCCATTACTCTTGTCGCTGGGAGATCGGACAGGAGGTGGCGATAAGGGAAGGAGAGGGATCCCGCATGGAAAATTCGTTGCAGGTAGAGGTCGGGCTAGAGGAGGCGGAGGATTCACGCCGCGTGGGAGATAGCTGAGCATGATATCCACTTAATCAGACGGTTATTGATGGACGGTTAATCTGATCGAACGGATCAAATTTACTAATCACAGGGTTTAACGTGGTGCTTCGTTGGGAGTCTCCAATTAGTAAATATAAGATATATTGTGAGGCCACTTAATCAAATGTACGTGTTTTTCATTTGAGAACTTGTCAAAATTCAAGTTAATTAATTTATCAGCGCTAATTAGTTGGTCACCTGCTTGATGCACAATTAAGTGTCGTTGGCCTATATATAGGATTTAATTAGGGTTTAGGGTTTAGGGTTAGCTAGGGTTTAGGGTTAGGGTTAGGGTTTAGGGTCTAGGGTTTAGGGTTTAGTGTTTAGGGTGTTTAGGGTTTAGGGATTAGGGATTAGGGCTTTAGGGTTTTAGGGTTTAAGGTTTAGCTAGGGGTCATCGATCGAGTGCGCACATACATTATTACAGGCACCCGCGCCTTTGCGCATAAAGTGCATGCGTATATAAGTGTGTTTTTTCGCCACCAACGATATATAGATCGAGAGAGAGAGATTGAAATATATATATCCCCAAGAATATGTTCAAATATATATTGAAATATATGCATGAATGCATGGTAGGCCATGCATGTGCACTAATTATATATATATATATTATGAGGCAACTTAATCAAATGTGTTTTCATTCGAGAGAACTTGTCAAAATTCAAGTTAATTAGTTTATCATCGATAATTATATAATTAATTAATGAATCTGAGGGAGATGTTATTCAACATGATCAATATAGGCCATATATATATATTAATTGGTGTTAATCTACGGCTTGCTAGCTAGCTGCTATATATAGAGCATGTTTTTATTAGATCGGGTTATAGTTAGTATAGTTTGGGGTTATGTGTTTTAATTAAGTAGAGTTTGATTAGCTAGGGTTAGTTATATATATGTGGTTTAGGGTTAATGCATGGCACATTTAATTTAATTAGAGGACCACGAGGCACCCTGGTCTGCAGCTTGATGCGCAATTAAGTGTCGTTGGCCTATATATAGGGTTTAATTAGGGTTTAGGGTTAGCTAGGGTTTAGGGTTAGGGTTAGGGTTAGGGTTTAGGGTTTAGGGTTTAGTGTTTAGGGTGTTTAGGGTTTAGGGATTAGGCCGGGATTAGGATTTTAGGGTTTAAGATTAAGGGATCATCGATCGAGTGCGCACACACATTATTAGAGGCACATGCGCCTTTGCGCATAAAGTGCATGCGTATATATGTGTGTTTTTTTGGCCACCAACGATATATAGATCGAGAGAGAGAGAGCTAGAGAGATTGAAATCCCCAAGAATATGTTCAGATATATATTAAAATATATGCATGAATGCATAGGCCATGCATGCACACTAATTATATATATATTGTGAGGCAACTTAATCAAATGTACGTGTTTTCATTCGAGAACTTGTCAAAATTCAAGTTAATTAATTTATCAGTGCTAATTAGTTGGTCGCCTGCTTGATGCGCAATTAAGTGTCGTTGGCCTATATATAGGGTTTAATTATGGTTTAATTAGGGTTAGGGTTAGGGTTAGGGTTAGGGTTAGGGTTTAGGGTCTATGATTTAGGGTTTAGTGTTTAGGGTGTTTAGCGATTAGGGATTAGGGTTTTAGGGTTTTATGGTTTAAGGTTTACGGATCATCGATCGAGTGCGCACACACATTATTAGAGGCACCCGCGCCTTTGCGCATAAAGTGCATGCGTATATATGTGTGTTTTTTTGGCCACCAACGATATATAGATCGAGAGAGAGATTGAAATCCCCAAGAATATGTTCAAATATATATTAAAATATATGCACGAATGATATGCAAGGTATGCCATGCATGCACACTAATTATATATATATTATGAGGCAACTTAATCAAATGTGTTTTCATTCGAGAGAACTTGTCAAAATTCAAGTTAATTAATTTATCGGCGCTAATTAGTTGGCCGCCTCGCTTGATGCGCAATTAAGTGTCGTTGGCCTATATATGTAGGGTTTAATTAGGGTTTAGGGTTAGGGTTTAGGGTCTAGGGTTTAGGGTTTAGTGTTTAGGGTGTTTAGGGTTTAGGGATTATGGATTTAGGGTTTAGGGTTTTAGGGTTTAAGGTTTAGGGATCATCGATCGAGTGCGCGCACACATTATTAGAGGCACCCACGCCTTTGCGCATAAAGTGCATGCATATATATATGTGTGTTTTTTGGCCACCAACGATATATAGATGATCGAGAGAGAGAGAGAGAGAGAGAGAGAGATTGAAATCCCCAAGAATATGTTCAAATATATATTAAAATATATGCATGAATGCATGGTAGGCCGTGCATGCACACTAATTATATATATTATGAGGTAACTGATGGCGTGTATTTCACACGTTCGTTGGGAACCCCAAGAGGAAGGTATGATGCGCACAGCAGCAAGTTTTCCCTCAGAAAGAAACCAAGGTTTATCGAACCAGGAGGAGCCAAGAAGCACGTTGAAGGTTGATGGCGGCGGGATGTAGTGCGGCGCAACACCGGGGATTCCGGCGCCAACGTGGAACTCGCACAACACAATCCAAAGTACTTTGCCCCAACGAAACGAGTGAGGTTGTCAATCTCACCGGCTTGCTGTAACAAAGGATTAACCGTATTGTGTGGAAGATGATTGTTTGCAGAGAAAACGATAAAACAAGTATTACAAGCAGATTTGTATTTCGAGTATTAAAGAATGGACCGGGGTCCACAAGTTCACTAGAGGTGTCTCTCCCATAAGATAAAAGCATGTTGGGTGAACAAATTACGGTCGGGCAATTGACAAATAGAGAGGGCATAACAATGCACATACATGTCATGATAAGTATAGTGAGATTTAATTGGGCATTACGACAAAGTACATAGACCGCCATCCAATCGCATCTATGCCTAAAAAGTCCACCTTCGAGTTATCGTCCGAACCCCCTCCGGTATTAAGTTGCTAACAACGAGACAATTGCATTAAGTATGGTGCGTAATGTAATCAACAACTACATCCTCGGACATAGCGCCAATGTTTTATCCCTAGTGGCAACGACGACAACACAACCTTAGAACTTTTCGTCACTCGTCCCGGGTGTCAATGCGGGCATGAACCCACTATCGAGCATAAATACTCCCTCTTGGAGTTAAGAGCAAAAACTTGGCTAGAGCCTCTACTAATAACGGAGAGCATGCAAGATCATAAACAACACATATGTAATAACTTGATAATTAACATAACATGGTATTCTCTATCCATCGGATCCCGACAAACACAACATAGAGTATTACGAGATAGATGATCTTGATCATGTTAGGCAGCTCACAAGATCCAACAATGAAGCACAATGAGGAGAAGACAACCATCTAGCTACGCTATGGACCCATAGTCCGGGGGTGAACTACTCACTCATCACTCCGGAGGCGACCATGGCGGTGTAGAGTCCTCGGGAGATGAATCCCCTCTCCGGCAGGGTGCGGGAGGAGATCTCCGAAATCCCCCGAGATGGGACCGGCGGCGGCGGCGTCTCGATGAGGTTTTCCGTATCGTGGTTCTTCGCATCAGGGGTTTCGCGACGGAGGCTTTAAGTAGGCGGAAGGGCAACGTGGGGGGCCACACGAGGGCCCCATACCACAGGTCGGCGCGGCCAAGGGCTGGGCCGCGCCGCTCTATGGTGGCGGCCCCTCGTGGCCCCACTTCGACTCCTCTTCGGTCTTCCGGAAGCTTCATGGCAAAATAGGACCCTGGGTCTTGATTTCGTCCAATTCCGAGAATATTTCGTTACTAGGATTTCTGAAACCAAAAACAACGTGAAAACAGACAAGCTGGCTCTTCGGCATCTTGTTAATAGGTTAGTTCCAGAAAATGCACGAATATGACATAAAGTGTGCATAAAACATGTAGGTATCATCAATAATATGGCGTGGAACATAAGAAATTATCGATACGTCGGAGACGTATCAGTAACTTAATCAATGTGTTTTTATTCGAGAGAACTTGTCAAAATTCAAGTTAATTAATTTATCATCGATAATTATATAATTAATCAATGAATCTCAGGGAGATGTTATTCAACATGATCGATATAGGCCATGTATATATTGATTGGTGTTAATCTACGGTTTGGTAGCTAGCTGCTATATATAGAGCATGTTTTTATTAGATCGGGTTATAGCTAGTATAGTTTAGGGTTATGTGTTTTAATTAAGTAGGGTTTGATTAGCTAGGGTTAGTTATATATATATGGTTTAGGGTTAATGCATGGCACATTTAATTTAATTAGAGGACCACGAGGCACCCCTGGCCTGCTTGATGCACAATTAAGTGTTGTTGGCCTATATATAGGGTTTAATTATGGTTTAGGGTTTAGGGTTTAGGGTTAGGGTTAGGGTTTAGGGTTTAGGGTTTAGGGTGTTTAGGGTTTAGGGATTAGGGTTTTAGGGTTTTAGGGTTTTAGGGTTTAAGGTTTAGGGATCATCGATCGAGTGTGCACACACATTATTAGAGGCACCCGCACCTTTGCGCATAAAGTGCATGCGTATATATGTGTGTTTTTTGGCCACCAACGATACATAGATCGAGACAGAGAGAGAGATTGAAATTCCCAAGAATATGTTCAAATATATATTAAAATATATGCATGAATGCATGGTAGGCCTACCATGCATGCACACTAATTATATATATATATATATATATATATATATATATATTGTGAGGCAACTTAATCAAATGTACGTGTTTTCATTCGAGAACTTGTCAAAATTCAAGTTAATTAATTTATCAATGCTAATTAGTTAGGGTTTAGGGTTAGGGTTAGGGTTTAGGGTTTAGGGTTAGGGTTATTAGGGTTTAGGGTTTTATCAGGGTTTAATTTTAACTTGTTGTGAATTCAAATACAACTTTTTTATTTGTGTGCTACAATTAATCAAAACTAGATCAATCGAGTGCGCACACACATGAATTATTAGAGGCACCCGCGCCTTTGCGCATAAAGTGCATGCATATGTGTGTTGTTCTGGCCACCAACGATAGATCGAGAGAGAGAGAGATTGAAATCCCCAAGAATTAATATGGTCAAATATATATATACAAATATATGCATGCATGGTATATATATTGCTATAGGCCATATATCGGGAAGCAAGTTTTTTCGAGAACTCTTCGAAATATATATATATATTGCGCAATTCTTGGCCATTTAGTTTTAATCCCATGAATGTTCATACATGATCGGCCATATGCAAGTTTTTTTGAGAACTTTCAAAATTAAATACAACTTTATCGATGCTAATCGAAACTACTATTGCACACATTAGAGGACCCCGACCCTTGCGCAAGTGTGTTTGCCACCATCTATAGATTGAATCACAAGAATGTTTATACACATGTGGTATGCCATATTATATCGTGAAGCAAGTTTTTTGAGAACTTGTCAAAATTCAAGTTTATCGGTGCTAATGGAATCTAGCTAGTGCACATTAATTAGAGGACACCCCTTTTCGCAAGTGTTGGCCATATATAAAGTTTGAATCCCAAAAATGTTCATATATGCATGATATAGGCCAACAATCGCAAAACAAGTCTCTTGAATATATTGTCAAAATTCAAGCTTATCAGTGCTAATGGAAACTAGTGCACACTAGAGGACCCCGTTGCGCAAGTATTGGCCATCTATATATAGTTTGAATCCCAATAATGTTCATACATTATAGGGCATATGTGTAAAGGAATTTTTCCGAGAACTTGTCAAGATTCAAATTTTCGGTGCTAATGGAAACTAGTGCACATTAGAGGACCCCCTTGCACAAGTGTTGGCCATCTATATATAATATGAATCCCAATAATGTTCATACATGATAGGCCATATGTGTGAAGCAATTTTTTTTCCCGAGAACTTGTCAAGATTCAAATTTATCAGTGCTAATGGAAACTAGTGCACATTAGAGGACCCCCTTGCACACGTGTTGACCATCTATGTATAGTTTGAATCCCAATAATGTTCATACACGATAGGCCATATATGTGAATCAATTTTTTCTTCCAAGAACTTGTCAAGATTCAAATTTATCGGTGCTAATGGAAACTCGCACTAGACGAGCCCCTTGCGCAAGTGCTGGCCATTACATATAGGTTAAATCTCAAGAATGTTCATACATGATAGGCCATATGTGCAAAAGGAATTTTTTCCTGTGAACTTGTCAAAATTCAAGTTTATCGGTGCAAATGGAAACTAGTCCAAAAAATTACATAGAGGTCCAAAAGAACTAGACAATAACTAATAGGACCTGCAACTTTACAAAAAGGACCCCAAAACATATAGAAGAAAAGCAATCGAGTCCTTCTCGACCGCACATCGAGATCTCGCTCCGCATCCTTTCCAGCAACTCCGTCGACGGGGACGCACCACTTGGGACGATGTCGCCGGTAGTCGCCGGGACGAAGGAGAAGAAGGGCCTCGAAGCAACGACATATTGGCTACGAGAAGGACCGGCGAAAGGCCAAGATGTGCACGGGCAAGACGGATGACGCCGTCGTATGCCCCGAGCTTGTGAACGTTAGCAGCTTGACTTCCCCATTGGCCAGATCTGAAGCACTGACCAAAGCAAGCCTCACCGTTAGCGCCATCACCTTGATGGCACCAGATCAGGTTTGGCCGGCAAGATCCGCCGGATCGATCCGCCGGATTCACCATAGGCCGGATCCGAAGCCAATGACGAGATCCCCGACTCGCATTGCGCCATTCTCCTCATGGGAAACACTTGGATCTAAGCTTACAACAACACTAACTCCCTCGGATCCAAATTAGCTGACTCAACTTTGCTTATCTAAATATGGATGTATCCACACATGTTTTTACTCTAGATACATACACGTCTAAGGAAAGTTGAATCAATTAATTTAGATCGGAGAGTGTACGATATACAGAGAGAAGTCGGCCTCGTCTCCCGGCCGGCGAGGCCGCCCGGAGAGAAGGGGGAGAGGAGCCGGGGGAGTGGGAGAGACTCGAGAGAGAGCAGAGGAAGAAATGAGAGGTCCCTGGGGAAGAACATTATTTTTGTCGTTCTGCTCGTAGCTTGAAACTGAAAATTTCGGCCGCGCGCAAAATCATCCCGCCGTATCCATTCAAAAATCCCGTGACCAGTTTTACCCTTTTACCCTGGTCCGGAAGCTACAACCCACCGACCATGGAGGGATCATTCGGTAACAATGAAATATCTTGCCTAGATCCCGAACCCTCCCCACGAGGCCCACACCCACCCACCAACCATTCGCCCCATTCGCTCAAAAATACTCTCACACGCCAAAACTGCGACTCTCTACGAGTACTAGATACGCCGCCGCCGGCATACTCCTCCACGGTGTAGCCTTGATCGTGTTGGCTGTCCACCCACCGGATCCGCTACCCCGCCGCCCTCGCCATCGACGAATCGCCTTCCGTTGCCGACCTCGCCACCGAGCGGATGCCGCTTCACCGCCGACCTCATCCACGGCGTAGCAATCAACACCTTTCTGTCGACGCGCCGGATCCTCTCCAACGGAACCGGGTCTACTTCACCGCGGCCCCCCTCCACAGAAGCCGATCTATTCCACCGACTACCTCGGCGCAGCGGCTGTATCAACTTCACCGAATCCCTTGCCAGCCAACCAGATCTGCTTCACTAACGCCCGCTTCTCCTGAAACAGGGTCGACTCATCGTCTCTCGCGTTCGCCGCCGCTGGAATGCAAGTTGCCACGCCCGTCCACCCCGCCGCAGCTTGGTTAGTATGCTGGCCCGTTAGATCGTGGTGTTTCTTTAGCCATGTTTTGTGTAGTTATTTGCAGATCTCATATGCCATTAACTTTCTTGATGTGTTGCTTCGCATGAAGTTCGTTTAAATATTATGCGAGTACAAAAGCATTATCCGGTCGCTACCATCCTGTTCATTCTACCGACACCTGTGTGCATCCACATATTTATAGCCTTATACCCATTCATTTGTCTGCAGTTGTTTTTGTACTTGCATGCTATTGTCACACTTCCTTTTATAGTCATGCTATGGGCATTTCCAAT
Organism: Lolium rigidum; assembly: GCF_022539505.1. Classification (NCBI taxonomy): domain Eukaryota; kingdom Viridiplantae; phylum Streptophyta; class Magnoliopsida; order Poales; family Poaceae; genus Lolium; species Lolium rigidum. Next base: position 254,403,683 of record NC_061510.1, read on the forward strand.
CTGGTTGTTCTTATACCACGTCATTAGCTCACCGCTAGCCGCTAGTTGTTTTCTCGTGCCTGCTATTCTCACACTGCTTTTATAATCATGCTATGTGCATTTCCAATCTGCTTGCTCTTATACCTCGTCATTAGTTTATAGCTATTTTTTTCCATGAATGCTCCTGTCGCACAACTTGTATAGTTATTGTTGCGTGTATGTCCGAGTCTTTGTATTATCGTAGAATAACTTGTCAATGTTATTTTTCCTAGGGATTGATCATGCGAGCCAGCTTATTAGAACATCCAACATTAACAGCGGGGACACTAGGGAAGGTTGGAATCTGAGTTCTTGGTTGGTAATATTGGCAGTTTACTTCCGTTATTATCTATAACCTATATGCATTGTTCCTTGTGCAAGAGATTAACACTTGAAACCACTGCCATAGCAATGTCATTCATGCTTTACTATGTTTCCGCCTATTTGATATGCTTGTCTTGGAGCAAGCTGCGAAGGTGATTTGAACCGACATTTGTCATTCTTAATGCCGAGTTTACTTTATGTGGAAAACCTTGGCATTACCCTACTCTAAATCGGAATGTCTGAAATTCGTATCTCATGCAAAGCAACATCTAGTTGGTTTTAATCTGATATCTGGTAAATATTGGGTTATTCATTTGGCAGCTCAAGTTTTTTGTTATTTGAAACCAGTTGACTTGGTCTTAAATGTGATATCTAAACATAGATTAAGGACAATGGAGCAGGAGGATTAGCATTTCACTTGATGGTTGAACCTAAAATGACAGGCATGTCGACCACGACTAGTGCACGCAAGAGAAGGACCTGCAGCTAGCCAGTATGTGCTTTGTACATGTATCATATCTTATCTTGTGCTTATTTCTGCTACATGCTGTTATCTGATCTCTACATTGCATAATACATGTTTGAATAGTTAATTGTTGTAACTATATTTGCAATATTACCAGAATGCAGTTGTAATGAAGCACTCATCATTACAAGATAGTCGCCAAAAAAGGATCTGTAGCGACCCTGTGCAACATTATGATGTAAGTCTGTGCTTAGTACAAGTTCCATACATTGTCTTATTTATGCAACTTGTTATTATCTTATATCTACATTGCATAATAAATGTTTGAATAGTTCACTGTTGTAACTATTTTTGCAATATTACTAGAATGCAGTTATAATGAAGAAGTCCTTAGTAGAAGATAGAGGGCAAAAAAGGTTCCGGGGTGAGCCTATGCAACGATATAATGTAAGTCTGTGCTTAGTACTTGTGACTATCTCATATCGACAATGCTTAATACATGTTTGCATAGTTCATCGTTTAACTCTTTTTGCATTATTATCGGAATGCGGTTGTGATGAAGCAATCTTCATCGAAGAGAGGCCCACAAAAAGTTCGATCTTTCTTCGATGCATCCTCTCATAGCCAGTCAACCTAGGCCATTCCTTTCATCAAACGAGTAAATATCTCAAAGGCCGTACTTTATGAAAGACATGGTATTGCTGCTTTAAGATCTGTAGTTGATATGTTGACAAAGAGTACACAAGATTCAATCAAGGCGATTGCCAAATGTCAATGTGTTATTGATGATGCTAATAGAAGTCCTCCATGATTATATGTAATTTTTTTATTTGGGCACATTAATTGCCTTGTAATTTTCCTAGTAATTTTATTTGTGTATGTAATTGTGTGTATCAATGATATCAGATTTTAGGCTCATGAAATTTAATGCAAGTTGACTAGTCAAACAACCAGGGCCCTACAACTGAGTGGGCCGGCCCACTTACAGTAGTGTGGGACCCACTTTCATTTTGGGCCGGCCCACTTACTTATTGGGCCAGCCCAATTGCTTTAAGTGGACCCCACTCACTAGCTGGGTCGGCCCGGTAACAGGAAAGTGGGACCCACCTACTTATTGGGCCAACCCGATGGGTCCCACATGCTACTTGGGCTGGCCCGTTAACACGATAGTGGGCCCCACTTTTATTATTGGGCCGGCCCGCCAACCTATTGGGCCAGCCCACTTGCTTTATGGTGGACCCCACTTACTAACTGGGCCGGCCCGGTTACATGAAAGTGGACCCCACCTGCTTATTGGGCCGACCCACTATCTTGTTGGGCCAGCCCACTTGCTATATGGTGGACCCCGCTTGTTTAATGGGCCGGCCCAATAACAGGAAAGTGGGACCCACCTGTGTTTTTTGGGCCGACCCACTAGCTTGTTGGGCCAGCCCACCTTGATCTATAGTGGACCCCACTTACTAAATGGGCCGACCCGATAGCAGAAAGTGGGACCCACATGCTAATTGGGCCAACCCACTAACTTCTTGGGCCGGCCCACTTGCTTTAGGGTGGACCCCATTTGTTAAATGGGTCGAGCCCGATAACAGGAAAGTGGGCCCCACATGTCTAGTGGGCCGGCCCTTTTGCCTGTTGACCGGTCAAACGAGTGCATTCGACCCGGCCCACATGCTTAGTGGGCTGGCCCATTTAAATTTTGACCAGTCAACCTTAGAGGTTAGGCCCGGACCACGTAACTAATGGACCAGCCCAGCTATATAGTTGACCGGTCAAACTAAGTCAGCTGGCCCGGCCCGCAAACTAAATGGGCCGGCCCGCTTAAGACGTGGCAGGTCTCGTGTGGGCCTACCATGTACCACGGGGTTTCAGCCGGTTAACGCCGTTAACTGCTAGTTAACGACGTCTGCCACGTGTCAGTTTGCATGACGTCAGCAGTCACCGGGCTCCCGAAAACACTTCTGCAACGGTCCAATTTTCCGTGGCGGAAGGACGCCCGAACGCGACGGACCGAAAAAACGTGGTAGGACTTTGCCTGACGCAGTTTCGACCACAGAACCCATATCGTCGGGTTAGGCCCATAGGCGACGAAAAATGGCCCTTAGTGGACGATTTTGGGACATTGTCTATTTGAACTTTTCTTGTAGTGTATAAGCTCGGTGCCGCGCCAACACAAGAGAGACCGTAGCTTGGTTGCATATGAGAGAAGCAACTAGATTTGCACAAGATGTCACTCTTCTCTTTTCTCTCTTAGTGCTTACAAGCTTTGCACTCCTTTGTATCGGTGGACACACTCTTTTTGTATTTCTTTTTCTTTTTCTTTTTCTCTTTTTTCACATTTTTTTCTATGCTTAGAAGCTTTCTTTTTCTCTATGTCACAGTTTTTCTTCTTTTGTGTATCTTTCTCACCGAGCTTGCTTCGGAGCTTTGCTCAACACAACGCACACACACACCCTCTCACGGTCATGACACTTGTGCAATGCTTCGCAACACTCGAAAAAGCCACTCTCAATGGGATAGGTACACAAAGAAAGAAACGGGGCTACAAGGGGTGAGGCAAGTTATACCTATTGATGTTAGACTGTGTCAAATACACGAACTTGCGATGATAGAAGTGGTGTCGATGATGGTGTCGAAGTTGCACCGGAATCCGGGGTGCCAACGGTGTCGTCGCGGTGTTGATGTAGGCGCGGAAGCGGAATAGACAACCGATGCACTCAACGATGAAATGCGAACACAAAACTTAATGCCCGAAAGTTTGGGTCACGACGAGCGATCGAAGTTGTCAAAATTTTGGAGTCGAAAAATTTCGGAAAAGGTGTCAAAATTAGAGTCACAATATTGTGAGATGGTCTGTCAAATTTTGGGATCAAATGGGCTCCGAAAAGTTGTCAAAATTTGGGAAGAGATGTGTCCAAACTAGGCGAAACTAGGTCAAGCCGAACAGGGAATGGAGTCTTGATCGGCACTACCGGGATGCATCGGGCGGCACTGCGCGGGTGCTTTGGCCGGCACTTACGGTGTGGTGCGGCCGGCCTCGCCGGTGCCGCTTCGGCCGGCACTTCCTGTGCGGTGCGGGCGGTACTGCCGTTGGTGGCTGAGCGCGTAGCGACACGGTTGGTTGGGGCGGGATGGATGCGAGCGGAGCTGATGGAGCCAAGGGAGGATGGTTAACCGGCGGCCAGGGGATGTTGCTGCCTGCGTGCTGGTGTGGCGGCGGCGGGCGGCCCAAGGCTCGGACGAGATGGTGAGCTGGCGGTGGCGCGTGGTGGTGGCTTGATGTGCGCGCGTGTGGGGGAATTGGGAGCGGGCGTGGGCAGAGCAGGCCGGCCGGCCGACGGTGGAGTGGTTGCTGCGTGCGGGGCGGCTTGGCGCGTGAGCCGGGCTGAGCCCGTTGCCAAGGGGCGAGCGCAGGTGGGCTGGAGCGGCTAGCGGCGGCGCTTGGAGGCGGGCCGAGCGGCGAGCGCGCGCAGCTGCGTGGAACCAGGGCGTTGACCAACTCGGGGCTGAAGCCAGGAGAGTTGTTCATCCTCGCGTATGAACAACACGAAAACAGTGCTCCAATCCTCTCAGATCTGGGCCAAATTGATGAAAGGCGACCGCTTCCATAGACCCCCAAACCAACAATTGCATAAACGTACCATTATGCACGTGCTCCTTCCGCCGGCGCTAACGGGTCGGGCTAGGTTAGCCTCCGAAGATCCATATCGATTGTACCCGTGTACCGTTGAAAGGGTATACGGTGTACCCTTGTACTCGTTGAAAAGGTATACGGTGTATGTACGTTTCGGTGTATGTACGTGTCGGTGTATACGTCCGATGGATACTGCTTGGTGATCGTCGTCGGTTGTCACTTTCCATTCTCACTTACCTTGATCAGCTCGTCGTCGGTTGTCACTTTCCATTCTGATGAGGACATCCCATCTCTTGATACAGCCGCTGTACCTACAGCGACACAAATACAAGGACCAATCACTCGAGCTCGTGCCAAACAACTTAACTATCAGGTACTTTCGTTTCTTGGAACTATTCCTCACATACATGAGAATATGATGCTGCCTAAATCAGATATGTTTGTTACTCTTAGGAATGATGGACCAAGCATGGATGAGGAGGACAAGCATTGGAGCATGATCACGCATGGAGGAGATGGC